>NC_057713.1:109227480-109251143 GCF_004010195.1 Chiloscyllium plagiosum | reverse complement strand
ACAAACACTGACCCATCTAACGAATTTGAGCTATAGCTTTCCCAATCAATATCAGGAAAGTTAAAGTCCCCCATAACAACCACCCTATTACTGTCACTCATCTCCTGGATCACCTTCCCTATCCTTTCTTCAATGATTCTAGGACTATTAGGAGGCCTGTAAAAATCTCCTAACAGGGTGAGCTCACCTTTCCTATTCCTAACCTCAGCCCAAACTACCTCAGATGGCAAGTCCTCATCCATCGTCCTTTCCACCACTGTAATATTATCTTTGACAAGCAATGCCACACCTCCCCCTCTTTTACCCCCATCTCTGACCCTACTAAAACATTTAAACCCTGGAACCTGCAACAGCCAATCCTGTCCCTGTTCTACCCATGTCTCCGTAATAGCCACAACATCGAAGTCCCAGGTACCAACCCACGCTGCAAGTTCACCTACCTTATTTCGTATACTTCTTGCATTGAAGTATACACACTTCAAACCACTTTCCTGTTTACAGGCACCCTCCTTTGAAATTGATGCCATGTTCCTAACCTCCCTGCACTCCAGGTCCTGCACCCTAAAGCTACAGTCTGGGTTCCCATGCCCCTGCAGAGTTAGGCCGAAGGGGCGAAGGGCCTGTTTCCACACTATAAGTAATCTAATCTAAAAAAAAACTTAACTGGATTGCCATATAAATACAGTGGCTCCAAGAGAGGGTCAGAGGTTAGGAATACTGTGACAAATGACTCACCGCTTGACTTCCCAAAGACTATCCACCATTTACAAGGTACAAGTCAGGAGTATGATGGAATACTTCCCACTTGCTCTAATGACACTGAAGTAACTTGATATGAGCCAGGACAAAGCAGCCCTCTTGACTGGCAATACACCTGCAAGTATCCTGATGAAGGGCTTTTGCCCGAAACGTCGATTTTACTGCGCCTCGGATGCTGCCTGAACTGCTGTGCTCTTCCAGCACCACTAATCCAGAATCCACTCCCTTCATCACTGGTGCTAACGCCAGTATGTACTATATCCAAGATCTATTACAAAAATTCACCAAACATCCTCAGACAGCACCTTCTCAACACATGAGCACTCCCATCTCGAAGGCCAACAGCATCACCTACAAGTTTCCCTCTCAGCTGTTCACAATCCTGACTTGAAATTATATCACTGTTCCTTCACTGTCTCTGGGTCAAACTCTTGGAATTCCTTCCCTGCGAGCATTGTGGTTAACCTACAGCACATGGCCTGCAGCAGTTCAAGAAGGCAGCTCACCACCACCTCTCAAAGGCAACGAGGGAGGTGCAAAAAGTGCTGGCCAGCCATCCGACAAGTGAATGGGGAAAAAAGATGTGGCTGAGGAAATGTATCTAACTTGTTCAGTGGCTATTGACTGTATGAATTTTCAGCTGCTTGCTAACCTGTCATTTGTTTTTTCTGCTCTTGGATTCATTCTGAATACTGGGCATCCTTTGGATGACCTAACTCCTGTGGAATACAAGTAATGTTATGACCAGGAAGGGAATAATTCTATGTTTGGTCTAAGAGAATTTCAAAATGAGTTGAAAAACAAGCCTTTAGCTAGCAATTGCCATCTTTGTCGAGTGCAGGTGTTATTTAACAACTGTTTGGGAGGGGGAGAGAAACATTCTTTGGAAAAAATATTCATCAGTGAGGGTAGCAGAAGGAATATTGCGTTCCCAATTAAATAATGTGAAACAGCTGCCCCCATTTTGGGGGCTTTGCCTTCCAGATTTTTTTTTAAGGAAATAACAATTTGCAAATGTAATAACAATATCTCATTGACAAGAAGGCTTGACTCAGATACACAGGTGGACATTTCAATGAAGGTCTGCCAAAGTAAATAGTGAGAGACCATTCAGACAAGGCGCATGGTTCAAATTTCCTAATTTGTACAGGAAATGAAAGCAAGAGAAAGAGATGTGGGAAATTCAACAGAAAAATGACATATAATAGTTTCCATTAAATCCAAGATGATGAAAGCCTGTTGCTTATAATTAAGGAAGCTCCATATGGGAATGCCATCAATATTCAACACTCTGATTGAGCCTTGCTTTCCTCACCATGATTATTTTTATTCACCCTCATCTGCCATTCTCACATTTTCAACAGTATACTCATTGTTAGTGTGCAAGATTCTGTCAACAACAATTTTTATTTATGTAGCTTCTGAACATAATGAAACATTCCAAGGTTGTTCATGGAAAAACTATAAAACAAAGTATGACACCAACCTCTATAATGATATTAAGTCTGTTGTAAATCACCACAAGTTACCTTTAATTCAGATACTTATTAAGAAATCTCACAAATACTGAAACAATGATTTAAACTTGATTGCGTGTAGCAATCAGAATACGACCGTCAAGTAAACAAGTTAAGCCTCACAAATCATTAGTGATTAATGGTGGAACTTAGCCACAGTTCCAACCAACAGTGCCTGTCCCTGAAAGTGTCCCGGGTACAATCCTTGTGAAGTGTTGTTCTTCGAAGTTCTGCTAAAGAAGAGTTGTGTTGAATTAGAGTCATACAGCACCAGAAGCAGATCCTTTGGTCCAAACAGTCCATGTCGACTATAATCCCACATAAAACTCTTCCTAACTCCCTGCGCTTGTTCCATTTCCATCCAAACATTTCTTAGTCATGTACTTACCTAAATGTCTTTTATATGTTGTAATTGTACATGCAGCCTCGACTTCTTTTAGAAGGTCATTCCATATAAAAATTGCTGTCTTTGCAAAAAAAAAACCCATGCCTTTTTTAATTCTTTCTCCTCTCACCTTAAAAATATGCCCCAAAACTTGAGATTCCCCCACCATAGAAAAAACACACCTGCCATTCACACCATCTATACCCATCATGATTTTATAAATCTCATAAAAGGTCATCCCTCAACCTCCTCTGATCTAGTGCAAAAGTCCCAGCTTATCCAACATCTCCTTATAACTCAAATCATCCATTCCAAGCAAATTCCTGGTTAATCTCTTCTGAACCCTCTCTAGCTTAATAATATCCTTCATATAACAGAGTGACCAAACTGGGCACAGTACTCCAGAAGATGCCTTGCCAACGTTCTGTACAAACTCAACATAACTTCCCAACTCCTATACTCAAAGGTCTGATTCTTATAAGATTTTCATCCTTCAGGTCTTTGATATGATATTATTGATGATTCCTAAGAGTCCATTCATCCCAAACATTGATTACATTTCTGGAGACTTCAAGTCTATAGCTTGTCTTCTTATCAGAAGTAGCTTCCCTGCTTCTTGGTACATTTGGTGTTAGCTATCTGTTTAAAACAGCCTGTTCCACAGTTCACCCCTTCACTTCAGAACATTCCTACTGCAGGCAGTCTTAATGGCCCATTTGTCATGAAGCAGAAGGTTATCAACCAACATTACCTTCTCTCACCCAGGAAACATCTTGTTTATGTTGCTTTGACTCCTTCTTCCCAGGAATGGTTAATTAGCATGTTGCTTTTAATTGCTTTTTAACCAGTTTCTCCTTGACCCTTTAGGGGAAACAATTTATTCCAGAAAGAGTTATTACTGAATCTTTAATCCATGAAGTTGTTAAACTTCTGAAATTTACATTGTCGCAAGCCAGATGATTAAGTTCAGCAATGAGATTGATTTTAATTTGTGCCTTAAAGGAGAAAAGTGAGAAAGAGAGACAGATATAGAGACAGGCAAGGAAATACTGGGATTTGTAAATAATGATGAGAAATTTAAAGACAAGACGTAAATTGATTTGGAGCTAGTATAACTTAGTGATCACAGGCATGATAAGGGACTAGGACATGTTGCAAAAAAAAACAGGCAGCTAGGTTTTGGATGGCCTCAAGTTTATCAATGCATATAAGAGACCTGTTGAATTTGCAATTGTTGAATTTAGAAGTGAAATGAGCATGGATGAGGATTCCAACCATTGATGAATTGAAATAGGAGAAAGTTTCACTGATGTGAAAATAGTCTTAATACTGGCATGAGTATGAAGTCAGAATCTCATCTTGAATTGAGGTTGCAAATTGGCTAGCTTAATTTCAGCCTGTTCCAGGAAAGAGAGATCGAATCGGTAGCCGGAGAACAAAGTTTGTTGTGGGAACTGAAAATATTGTCTTCCAAAATGTAATTGAAAGAAATTTCTGCTCAAGCAGTACTGGATGCCAGACAAATAGTTTTATCATTTAGCAACAATAGAGGAGTTGCAGGAGATGATGGGGAGATAGAGCTTGTTAGACTCATCAATGTTTACAGCACAGAAGGAAACCATTCAATACATCTCTTCTGCACCAGTCAACATCAGTCTCACTAGACTAATGCCATTTTTCAGCTTTTGGCACATAGCCTGGCAGCTATGGCAAAGCAAGTGAATATTCTAACTGTTGTTTAATGTTGCAAGAGTTCCTGGATCCCCAGCTAGTTAATGGTATTAAGCTAATTAAGTAAACTAATTAAATCTGGTTCTTGTAGCAGGGCAGGCCTTATTCTATAAAAGCAAGGCCTAAAGTGCTCCAAGTATATAGAGGAACTGGCAAGAAAGTGCAAATGCTGGGAGTTGAGCTGAGAGTGGAAGTTCAAGCCAGTCGGGGAGGGATGCATTTCTGAGTCTTGTTTCAGCCATTTTTGCAAGAGGATGCTTTGTGGTTGTGGTGGTGCTGGTTAGATCTAAGAGAGGCCGAGGTGAATGCCAGGCCTTGTTGAGGAGGGAAAAATGATAAGGGCAAGGTAAGTCTTTTTCCCTGAATCCTCAGCAAATTCCCAAAGGGGAGTGTGAGCAGCTTACGTTGTTATTCACATTGTACTGACATCATAGGTAGAAAGAGAAATAAGGTCTTGCAGAGTGAATATAAGGAGTTAGGCAGGAGGTTAAAAAGCAGGATCTTAAGGTAGTAATCCCTAGATTACTCCTGGTGCCACATGCTAGTGAGAGTAGGAGGACAGGGCAGATGGTGCAGGGGACTATTTTTGGATCATTGGGATATCTTCTGGGGTAGAAGTAACCTGTTCAAAAGGACCTGTACCTGCACCTGAACTGCAGAGGGACAATTATCCAAATGGGGAAATTCACTTGAGTTTTCTGGCAGGGGGTGGGATCTTAAGCAGTAGTATGATGAGAGAAGGTTGAAACTGGTACAGAAATTAAAGAGAGCAAGTGTAATAGACAAGGCAGGCATGAACACGGCAGAGAACAAGGGAAGACTGATTAATTAAACAGCATTTATTTCAATGCAAGAGGCCTGACAGGTAAGGAAGATGAACTCTGGGTGTGCGTAGAAACACTGGACTGGGATATCATAGCTATTACAGAGACATGGCTAAGGGAGGGACAGGATTAGCAGCTCCATGTTCCTGGGTACATAGGAAGTATAGAAGGGGAGGCAAGAGAGGAGGGGAGTAGCGTTTTTGATTCGGGAAAATATTAGAACAGTACTTAGCAAAGATATTCCGGGGGGATGGTGTCCATTAATGCTTTATTCGTGAAACTGAAAGATAAGGAAGGGTTGATCACTTTGATGGAATTGTACTATAGGCTCCCCCCCCAACAGTCAGCAGGAAACTGAGCAGCAAATATGTCTCGAGATCATCGATAGCTGCAGAAAATAATTGTGTTATATTGATTGGGGATTTTACTTTCAAAACATAAACTGGGACTACCATAGTGTTAAGGGCTTGGAATGGGAGGAATTTGTTAAGTGTGTCCAAGAAAACTTTCTCAATCAATATATTGATGGCCCTACCAGAGAAGGGGCAAAATTCAACCTCCTTTTGGGAAATAAGGCAGGGCAAGTGCTGGAGGTGTTAGTGAGGGAGCACTTTAGAACCAGTTTCATAATTCTATTAGTTTTAAAATAATTGTCGGAAAGTATAGGCCTGGTCCATAGGTTCAAGTTCTAAATTAGGGCAAGGCCAATCTTGATGGTAACAGGAACTTTCAAAAGTTAATTGTGGGTTGGGCGTGTTCACAGATAAAGAGATGTTTGGCAAGTGGGAGACTTTTAAGTGCGAAATAACAAGAGTTTAGAGCCAGCATTTTCCTGTTAATGTGAAGGGCAAGGCTGACAGAAGTATGGAACACTGGATGACTAAAAATATTGAGCCTCTGGTCAAGAAAAAGAAGTAGGCATTTGTCAGGTATCAAGCTGGAATCAAGTGAATCTCCTGAGGAGTACAGAGGGTGGAGAAGTTCACTTAAGAGGGAAATCGGTGGGGGGGGGGAGCGGGGGCAGCAAAAGGGGACGTGAGATAGCTTTAGCAGATAAGGTTAAGGGCAATCCAAAGAGATTCTACAAGTATATCAAGAGTGAAAGAGTGACGAGGGAGAGAATAGGGCTCCTCGAGACCAACAAGGCCATATGTGAATGGAACCACAGGATGCGTAAAATCATAAACAAATATTTTGCCTCAGTATTTTCTAAGGAGAAAGACATGGATGCTAGGGAGATTGGGAAAATAAATAGCGATATCTTCAAAAGAGTCCACATCATGAAGAGGTAGTGGTGGAGACCTTAAAGCATATAAAAGTAGATAAATCCCCAGGACCTGATCACATATATGCCAGGACATTGTGGGAAACTAGGGAAGAAATTGTGGGGCCCCTAGCAGAGGTATTTTTTATCATCAACAGCCACAGCTAAGGTGCTGGAAGACTGAATGGTGGCCACTGTTGTGCCGTTATTTAAGAAAGCCTGCAGGGAAAAGCCAGGGAGCTACAGACCGGTGAGCCTGACATCAGTGGTGGATAGGTTGTTGGAGGGGATTCTGAGAGACAGGATCTGCATGTATCTGGAAAGGTAAAGACGGATTAGGGATGGTCAGCATGGCTTTATGCGTGGGAAATCATGTCTCGCTAACTTGATTGAGTTCTTTTGAGGACGTGACCAAGAAGATATAAGAAAGCAGAGTGGTAGGCATTGTCTACAAGGACTTTAGCAAGGTCTTCAACAAGGTTCCACATGGTAAACTGGTTACAAAGATTGGATCACATGGGATCTAAGGAGAGCTAGCCAATGGGATACAGAATTGGCTTGACAATAGAAGACAGAAGATGCTGGTCAAGGGTTGTTATTCAGACTAGAGCCTATGACCAGCAGTGTGCCACAAGGATCGGTGATGGATGTACAGTTGTTCGCCATTTATATAAATGACTTGGATGAGAATATAGCAGGCATGATTAGTAATTTTGCAGATGACACCAAAATTGGTGGTATAGTGGACAGTGAAGAAGGTTATCTAAGAGAACAATGGGATCTTGATCAACTGGGGCAGGGGATCGAGGAGTGGCACATGGAGTTTAATTTAGTTAAGTGCAAAGTATTTCATTTTGGTAAGGCAAATCAGAGCAGGACTTACACAGTTAATGATAGACCCCTGGGGAGTGTTATCAAACAAAGAGACCTCGGGGTGCAGGTACATAGTACCTTGAAAATGGTTTCACAGGTAGACAGGATGGTGAAGAAGGTGTTTGGCCCACTTGCCTTCATCAATCAAAGCATTGAATACAGGAGTTGGGATGTCATCTCACACTGTACAAGACATTGGAAAGGCCATACTTGGAGTACAGTTTTGGTTGCCCTTTCTTGATCAATATGCCATGAGATACCTTATCAAAAACCTTGTTAAAGTCCATAGACACCGCATAAAATGCATGACGCTCATCAACACTCCTGATCACCCTCCCAAAAATTGGATTTACTATCTTCTCTTGACAAGTCCATACTGACTACCATGATTAATCTGTGTCACTCCAAATGTAAATATATTTTGTCCCTCAGAGTTCCTTCTAATAACTTATCACAAAGATTAGATTGACTGATGTGTAATTTCCACATCTCTCTTTTCCTCCCTTTATAATAATGGAACAATGTTAGTAGTCCTCCAGTCTTCTGGTACGTCACCTCTGGCCAGAGAGGATTTAGAGCGTAATATTATCTCCTTTGCCTCTCTCAAGGGCCTGGGCTACATCTCAATCCAGCCTGCAGACTTATCCACTTATAAGGCTGCTAAATCTGCTTATATATCCTCTCTCTATGTTAATTTCATCTAATATTTTACAATCCTCCACCCTGATGCCTGTACCTCCACTGTTATTTTCCAATGAGGAGACCGAAGCAAACTATTAATTGAGGACTGTGTTCACATATTCTGGGTCTACACAGATTACCTGTCTGCTGTAATGGGCCCTACTCTTTTCCTAGTTATTCTCTTACTCTATCTCTATTTAAAAAGCCCTTTGGATTTTCCTTTACTCTACCCATTAATGTTTTCTAATGCACCCTCATAGCTTCCTTAATTTTGTCTTTAAGATCCCCCTGCACTTTGTATGGTGTATTAGCGTTCATTTGCAGAGGGATTACATTCAAGAGTCGTGAGGTGATGTTGCAGCTGTATAGGACCTGGGTAAGGCCACATTTGGAGTACTGTGTACAGTTCTGGTCGCCTCATTTTAGGAAAGACATGGAAGCTTTAGAGAGGGTGCAGAGGAGATTTACCAGGATGTTGCCTGGAATGGAGAATAGGTCTAACGAGGATAGGTTGAGCGTGCTAGGCCTTTTCTCATTGGAATGGAGAAGGATGAGGGGTGACTTGATAGAGGTTTATAAGATGATCAGAGGAATAGATAGAGTAGACAGTCAGAGATTTTTTCCCCGGGTATAACAGAGTGTGACAAGGGGACATAAATTTAAGGTGAAGGGTGGAATGTATAGGGGGGATGTCAGGGGAAGGTTCTTTACCCAGAGAGTGGTGGGGGCATGGAATGCGCTGCCTGTGGGAGTGGCAGAGTCAGAATCATTGGTGACCTTTAAGCGGCAATTGGATAGGTATATGGATAGGTGCTTAAGCTAGGACAAATGTTCGGCACAACATCGTGGGCCAAAGGGCCTGTTATGTGCTGTATTGTTCTATATTCTATACTCCTCGTGGGATTCTGCCATATTGAGCCCTCAGTATCTACCATAAGGTTCCCTTTTTGTTTCTTTATTGTAACCTTTATATCCCTTGACATCCAGGGTTCTCCAGCTTTTAATCTAAACTTTGTTTTTTTGCGGGAGTATAATGACTGGACCAACAGAAACTTTGTTAACTAAAGTTTGAACTGATCTGTTAAAAACACACTTGCTTTACTTTTGATATTTCAAATAGAAACAGAAAGTAGAATATTGGGAATAAATGGCACCCATAGGTACATTGTGAAGAGGAGGACAGGTTGATATTCAACGAAACACAGGAACGATCTCAGTCCACCTGTTTCAAATCAGAGTACAAAAACTAGACTTGTCAATGCACCAACTCCATTCCTCAGCTGAATTTCTCTCCAAATCTTGCACAGTTACAATCACTGACGTGGAGAAAGTGAGGACTGCAGATGATGGAGATCAGAGTCAAAATGTGTGGCGCTGGAAAAGCACAGCGGGTCAGGCAGCATCCGAGGAGCAGGAGAGTCGACATTTCGGACATAAGTCCTTCATCAGGAATGTGGAGGTTTGGGGAAGGAGGCTGAGAGATAAAAAAGAAGATGGGGTGGGGCTTGGGAAAGTAGCTGGGAAAGCGATAGGTAGATGCGTGTGGGGGATAATGGTGATAGGTCCAAGGGAAGGTTATAGCAGATTGGTGGGAAGGAAGATGGACAGGTCAGACAGTTCAAGAAGGCAATGCCGAGTTGAAAGATTAAATCTGGGTTGTGGTGGGGGTAGGAGAAATGAGGTAACTGGTGAAATCGACGTTGAATCACTGATGTGGTAGAGGGGCTTTAAAGTAATTGTGGGGAGGGAGAGGAGGATAAATAGGTTTATGATGCAAAGAGATATGGTGGCATTTGAGGACAACTGTTTTGATACTGACTTGCTGAGTGAGACTGCAAGACACAGAGTGTACAAGCATAAAATCTGAAAAAGGTAAAATTATTAGCTCTTTATTAAATATGCATAGTTTTTGAAATAAATTAAATGAATAAATGGATCAAATAGAGCTTAGTCGGTATGGTTTTATAATTGTTATGGAGATATGACTACAAGGAGCTTAAAGCCGGGTACTAAATATCCAGGTGTATGTAACTTCTGGAAAGATTTGTTAGTACAAGATGGACTAAATATGATCGCAAGAAATGATTTAGGCCACTGTTGGAATATTGCATGCAGTTCTGGTCTCCTTCCTATCGGAAAGCTGTTGTGAAACTTGAAAGGGTTCAGAAAAGATTTGCAAGGATGTTGCCAGGGTTGGAGGATTTGAGCTATAGGGAGGGGCTGAACAGGCTAGGGCTGTTTTCCCTGGAGCTTCGGAGGCTGAGGGGTGACCTTATAGAGGTTTACAAAATTATGAGGGGCATGGATAGGATAAATAGACAAAGTCTTTTCCCTGGGGTCGGGGAGTCTAGAACTAGAAGACATAGGTTTAGGGTGAGAGGGGAAAGATATAAAAGAGACTTACGGGGCAAATTTTTCACAGAGTGATACGTGTATGGAATGAAGAAGTGGTGGAGGCTGGTACAATTGCAACATTTAAGAGGCATTTGGATGGGTGTATGAATAGGAAGGGTTTGGAGGGATATGGCCGGGTGCTGGAAGGTGGGACTAGATTGGGTTGGGATATCTGCTCGGCATGGACAGGTTGGACCGAAGGGTCTCTTTCCATGCTGTACATCTCTATGATACTATGACTCTTTGATGTAGAATCCAATTGGGTAAGGATAAGACATATCAAAGGGAAAATAACATTGCAAATGTAGTTTAAAGATCTGTTAACAGTCACTGTTCTGCAGAACAGAGGATAAATCAGGAGATATTAAAGGTACATAAAATGGCAGTACATTAATCATGAGTGACTTTAATCTTTGTGTAAATTGGTAAAATCAATGACAATGGTAGTCACAAGGAGGATTTCATGGAATGTTTTGAAACTGGTAATTCGTTATGGGGAATGTTTAATAAATGACCTCAGAATAAAGTATTCCTGAAGGAACAGTGACCATAACATCGTACAATTTAGCATTTAGCTTGAGAGTGATGACTTCGGTTGAAAATAAGTAAATAAAAATAATTATGTAGGGAGGAAGGCAGAGTTTGCTCGAGTGGACTAAGAAAATACGGAAGAAAAGACAGTTGAAGAAAATTGAGAAAAATGGGATAGAAGGCATCTAGGAAAAAGATGAACCAACTAAAGTTATCCTAGGAACTGAAGGACAGTATTAAAAAAGATACTTACAATATGGAAAAGATTAATAGTAAACCAGAGGATTGGGAAAGTTTTTAAAGGCAACAAAAGATGACCACAAGAAAGGGGAGAAACTAACCAATGAGGGTAAATTGAAAATTGATCTCAAATATGCGTAAAAGTGTCTTTAAATGCATAAACAGTAAGAGTGATGACATAAAATGGAAGGCTGCTGAGAGAATGAGGCTGGGGAAGCAATAATCAGAAACCAGGAAACAGCAGTGCAGTTGAATCTTTACATTACAGTAGCAGACACTAGTAGCATCCCAAAATCACTAAATATTCAAAGGGGAAAAGAAGGAGAAGAAATAAATACAATAACTATCATTGGCAGAAAAAATACGAGGGAAGTTAATGGGGCTAAAGGCTGACAAGTTCCCAAACCTGCATACTAGGGTTTTAAAAGAAATAGCTGTAGAGATAGTGGATGCATTCATAGTAATCTTCCATTAATCTTTCATTAAGTCTATTATAAAGGGTGTAATAATATAAATACACAACTTAATCTAACAGAGTCTGCATGGCTTCATGAGAGGAGAATCACATGTGACAAATTTACTGCTGTTCTTTGAGGGTAACAAGCAATTTCAATAAAGGGGAACCAGTAGATGTTACTTAATATGAAGAGAGTCCATTGGGAGTGGTAAATTAATAGAAGACACAGTTGGGATCAAGGGTTGCAGGATGCCAATTGGACTGAATTGAAGTGCCATAGGGATCAGTGCTGGTACTACAGTTAATTATAATACATATTAATGACTTGGAAGAGGGAAATGAATTTGATATTGCCATGTTTGTAGATGACACAAAAATAGGTGGGAAGACAAGTAGTGAGAATGACACAAAGAATCACAAAGAGAGGGATCTAGACAGGTTAAATGAGGCAGCAAGAATTTGGCAGAAGGAACGTAATGTGGGAAAATGTGAGGTTATGCACTTTGGCAGGAGAAACAGAAAAGCTGAATATTATTAAAACAGCAAAGACTACAAAACGTTAGTATTCAAGTTCAGCAGGGAACAGGGAAAGCAACTGTTCACCTTGTTTTCAAAAGGAATGAAGTATAAAAATAGAGAGACTTTGCTAAAGCTTTGCAAGGCATTCAGCCCCATCTGGAATGTTATGAACAGTTTTGGCTCCCTTATCTAAGGAAAGACATCCTGGTATTGAAGGATTTCTTGAAGGGTTTCACTGCTTGATTCTGGATATGGAGGGAAGTTCTTATGAGAAGAGATTGAGTAATTTCTACCTATGCTGATTGGAGTTTTGAAGAAGGAGAAATAATCTTATTGCAATGTTCAAGATTCTTAGGGGGTTTGACCAGGTAGGGATGGAGAAGTTGATTCCCCTTATGAGAGAGTAAGACCTGGAGGCATAATCTGAGAAGAAGGTGTGAGAAGGAATATTTTTTTCTCTGAGAGTTGTGAATGTGTGGAATTCATTATCACAGAGGGCTGTCCAGGCTGTATCGTTAAGTATATTCAAGTCTGAGATAGACAAATTAGAAAGAGAATCAAGAGTAATGAGGTAAAAGCAGGAAAGAAGTTAAAGATTATCAGATCAGCCTTGATCTTAGTGACTGGAAAACAGAGTTGTTAGTGCAATGGCATACTTCTCCTTCATCTTGTGTCTTATGTTGGCCTTTATTATCTCCCTGGGCCATGCATCCTAAACATTGACAACCTTTGTGTGGAAACTGCTTTCTTTGACGTTCTGAGATTGAAAAAAATGGATTGATGACTGTGTCCTTGTTTTGTAAAATCACATTTCAAATCATACATTGGCAAGTTCCCACTGATAAAATCTGGGAAGTCATTTAACATTTAGCAACACGTATTGTTTTAATAATTGGTTTCGTTGTTAAAAAAAAGTCAGCATAACACTTTGAATAATGATGTTATAAAAATACCAGCAATTAGTTAATATAATACCACAGCATGTTGTACTTTCTTATGAACTGTGAAATGTCATTTATTGATACACACATCTGCTCATTGTGTTGTGGTTAACGAGCTGTTTAAACTTTCAAGTGCAGTGTTAACTGTTGCACAGTTACAGTTGTGTATCATAATAAACAAGGATTGCTTCAGCCAATTTATGTGTTAGCTTGGCTCAGTCAGTAATCTTCTCGCCTCTGGGTCAGATAGCATGGGTCCACTGAAGGACCTGAACATCCTAGCCTGGCGGACATTTCACTGCAGCACTGATAGATATAGTGTAGAGCCAAAGTGGGTGGATGGCGTTAGGCTGAAGGTCAACCATGATCTCGCTGAATGGTGGAATAGGCTTAAGGGGCTGAATAGCTTACTCCTGTTCCTTTGTGCAAATGCTGCCTAAGCTATTCAACTTCTACTTATTCAGGTCGAATTGAGAGCATTGTGTCCTGTTGACCTGTTCAATATCCTTACTTAAGCCAATCACAAAGGAAAGCTTGAGTAGTTTACAGTTCATTTCTGTTTGAGCTCAGTAAATATAAAGTAACTGCTTTGTTTGCTCTCTTAAGGACCATTACATTGCTTCATTTTCACTGTACAGTGTTCTTTAAAACTTTTGAGGACAAAATGCCTCACAAATGCAAAGCTGAGTTGAATCATAAAATGATACCACACACAAGGAATTAATTATTAATCCATCAGACCAGTGTCAACTCTTTGAAACATCTAGCAGTAAATCTCACTGCCCTCTTCTTTCCCTTTAGCTCTGCATTTGTTTCCTTTTCAATTAGATGTACTGTTCACATTTGTAAATTACTACTGAATCTGCTGTCACCATCCTTTCATATATATATATACTCTCAAATTGATAGACTGATTTTATTAAACACAAAATACAACAGTGAAAGATAAGACAAACAAATACGAAGATCTCTGGGTGAAGAACAAGATAGAGAATAAGATGAAGCAAAAAAAGAGTGGAAATAATAGATATTAAATGGATAATGCAATTGGGAATATTGAATCTCAACATAGAAAGTTCAGAGGGGAACTCAGAAACAAGAGAAGCATAAGAAGAGCACAAGAAGACACTGACTTCTTAAAAAAAAGGAATCCAAACATATTTGATTGGCATATTAACAATGCAAAGGTGGTAAAAGGAAGAGTAGGGATGATCATGAACCGTGGGCGGCACGGTGGCACAGTGGTTAGCACTGCTGCCTCACAGCGCCTGAGACCCGGGTTCAATTCCCGCTTCAGGCGACTGACTGTGTGGAGTTTGCACGTTCTCCCTGTGTCTGCGTGGGTTTCCTCCGGGTACTCCGGTTTCCTCCCACAGTCCAAAGATCTGCAGGTCAGGTGAATTGGCCATGCTAAATTGCCCGTAGTGTTAGGTAAGGGGTAAATATATGGGCATGGGTGGGTTGCGCTTCAGCGGGTCGGTGTGGACTTGTTGGGCCGAAGCGCCTGTTTCCACGCTGTAATGTAATCTAATCTAAAAAGAGACTTTATAATTGGAAACTGTAACTAAGATACTAAATACGTTCTTTTCATCTATCTCTTCAAAAGAAGAATATGCTTCCAAGTTTCAACTGAAGAGGAGGTAGTTAAGACATATAATGGTTTTAAAATTGACAGGGAAGAGGTGTTACATCTGTATTTAAAAGGTGTTAAGACACCAAGACCAAATGGAATGCATCCAGGCTACTGAGGGAAGTGAGAGTTGAAACTGCTGAGGCACTGTCCATACTTTTCCAATTTTCCTTAGATACAGGGCTGGTGCCAGAGGCTAAGAGAATTCAAAATGTTACAACCAAATTCCAATAAAGGGCATAAGGGTTAGCCCAGCATTTAAACTCCAGGTAGTTTAATCTCAGTATTAGGAAAATGTTTAGAATTGGCAATCTGAACAAATTTCTGGTCTGTTGGGCAAATGTGAGTTAATTAAGGAAAACTAGTTCACATTTGTTAAGGGTAAATCATGTCTAACTAACTTGCTTGATGTTTTAGTGAGGAAATGGAAATGATATATTTGAGTACTTCCAAAAACATGTGATAAAGTGCCTTGTAACAAACTTGAGTAAAATTATAGCTCATAGAATAAAAGGGACAGTAGCAATGTGGAAATAAAATTGGCTGAGTGACAGGAAAGACACAGTAATGGTGGACGATTATTTATCAGGCTGTAAAGAAGTTTATAATGGGGCTCCCCACAGGTCAGCATCAGAATCCTTTCTGGTAGTATAATTAATGAACTAAACCTTGCAGTACAAGACAGAATGTCAAAATTTGCAGCTGATACAAAATCTGAAAGTAATATTAATTGTGAAGAGACGAATATTAAACTGCAAGAGGACAAAGACTGGTGGAATGGGCAGACAGGTGATAGATGGAATTTAATACAGAGAAAAGTAAAATGATTCATTTTTGTAGGAGGTATGCGGAGAGGCAATATAGATTCAGGTTCAGTTTCCAGTTGCTTATGAGATGTGTCATAACATATCTGAACAGGTTGTCTAAATTTTTTTAATAATGGATACGGTTCTAAAAAGAATGTAGAGAGGCCAGAATGTATATGGTAGATCAAGTTGAGAGAGCTGTTTTTAAAATAAAAAAGGATCTTGTGCCATACAAACATGGGCACACAGTACTTAATTAATTTTGATATTCCTGTGTGCCCATGTTTGTAACGCGCAAGATCCTTTTTTATTTTCCTTACTCAAGGATACTCTGTCCTTGATTTTTTTTCAGAGGGGTAATAAACCAGGCTGGGCTCCGATCGGACTAGTTTGGTACAGAGATGAAAAGGATTTTGAGACACCTTTCGTTTATATGTAAACAGATGAGACTCCAGGCCAAAGTGGTCATGTTTTAAAGGCGACCTGTGTAATGAAAGGAAGTGGTCAGCTCTCTAGCCTAGTAGTTTAGTTCAGTCCAGAACTGGTTGGGAGTTCAACAGTGAGCTGTGTGGAAACTCTCTCTTCAGCCCTTCTAACCTCAACCTGTAAGCATTGACCCTTTTTTGTATTGTGTTTTAAAGGTCGTTCTCTTATTTGGACTGTTGTGTATACTTGAAACAGCATACTTAAGTCTAGTTTGGATAGACTGAGTTCTGTAGGGGCTCTTTATCCTGTACAGCATGTTTCATCATGTAATTTTGTGAATAAATTTTTTTGTCAGTTTTAAACCTGGTAGTCAACCTCACTAACTTAATCCGGGTAATTTTCACTGTACACTGTTGTGGTCTAGGCTGCCTGCTAAAGAATGTTTTGAGTAGTCTGGCCTAGTCCATAACACTTCTCTGTCAATTCTTCGGTCAAGAAATGCCTTCTCCGTTGTTGGTACCATTGTTATTACATGGTTCTTTCTCTAAGACATATAGGAGGCTGTGAGAGACAGCAATTCTCTCTTGAGAGAGCTCTGGCAGATGGCAGCTTGCTCTGGGATCTTTGTCCAACTGCTCCCTTTTATATCCTTGATGACATATCAATATTTCGTACAATAGGATTGGTCCTATGTTGTCAAAACCATCACTTATAAATTTACTAAGTTTAGATTAGATTCCCTTTAGTATGTAAACAGGCTATTTGGCCCAACAAGTCCACATCAATCATCTGAAGTGCAAGCCATCCAGACCCACTCCCCCACCCCATATTTACCCCTGCTAATGCACCTAACACTGTGGACAATTTAGTATGGCAAATTCACCTGACCTGCACACCTTTGGATTCTGGGAGGAAACCAGAGCACTCCCAGAGGAAACCCACACAGGCACAGGGAGGATGTGCAAACTCCATACTGACAGTTGCCTGAGGCGGAATGAACCTGGGTCCCTGGCGCTGTGAAGCAGCAGTGTTAACCACGGTGCCGCCCACGAGTTCTTGGTATCTAAGTACCTGGTTCAAATTGATTGGCTAAATTCAAAAGCCTGTTGTCTTGGTAAAAATTGCTGCTTGGCCTGCTAACTCCACAACCTTTCAAAACAGATGTTTCAATTTGGTGCTCGATGTGTACTTGCAAACTTTCAAGCTGCTGCTCTCAGACATCCATTTTAAATCACGAAGCACTGACGAAACATCATATTTTAAAGGGACCACACAATGCTTTCTCCATTTTACAATTTTACAAACACCAAATTCTAACTTCCTGCCTCCTAATTTGCAATTACTGTACCAGATTTTGCAACAGCTTTGACTTTTGAAAACTTAATTTCTAACTTTACATTTATGATCAATTTGATGTTCATGGTGTGAGGTGAGAGAGAAATCATTTTCCTACATTTAGCATCCAGTATCAAGTCATCACAGGCAGCTGTCTCAGGTGGTAGTTTAACCTGAGGGTCACCATGCCACAGGTGAAGGTTGGGCTCAGGAAGTTGGGACCTTTGTGGCAATCTCAGCCGGTGAGGAAATTGAACCCAGGCGGTTCTGGCATCACTCTTCATCGCAAACCAGCTGTCAGCCAAATGAGGTAACTGACTAATGTCAAGTATGACTTCGTAGACCTAGAATTAAGCTTCCTCTCTTCTTTGCTCCCCACTGCCCTGGATAGCTGCCAGCACATACACAATGGAAATATGATTAGCTCAGTCATTTTGGTGCATTGCTAAGAATAGGAAACAATTGCAAGTTTGTGCTGAACTTTATCTGTTGTTTTTGGTTTTGGAGTGAGTCCACATGCTTGAAGAAATTAGTTGTGAAAACTTAAATTTCATAATGGCAAATGGTGAATGTTGACTGGGCATTGATAAGTGGTAATAAAAAGCACTTGCCCTTGGTAATGCTGCAGGCATGTTGCAAAACCCCAGAAACTAAAACATTGCAAGGTTAATAAGTCAAAACATCATGACCATTGAAAGCAAAGGCTGTCTTAAAAATGTGTAAACAATCCCTTTGCGACAAAACACATGGTATAAACATCCTGAATTGATCATGATAAAAATTAGAATTTAATATTAAAGAAGCAATATGATTGTACTAGTGATGGATGACACAGTAGAATGTCAATGTTCAATATCATTCAAAAATATTTAAAATCTCACTAACCTAACTTTTCCAGCGTGGATGAAGTTTACATCCAAATGATTAGAAACTGGTTTTGAATTGATAAGAATGCTATTTGCACCCAGTTTCTCATGGTTATCCCACTGAGAATAGCAATTTAATATTTCAAAGGCATTGCATTAATTTAAGTGTGGTGTCAGAACAGAGGACAAAGTTACTGAATGGCACTTCACGTCATCAGCTCAATAGTGGCATTCTCACCTTTGTTCTGTGTTCAAGACCCAAGCCATGCAATCTTGGGTTGACATTTCAATTCAATACGGGGGGGGGGGGGGTATGGCATTGTCAGATGTGCCATCTTTTGGATAAGATATTCTGAAGTCCTGTCTGCCATCAGAGGTGTAGGATATCTCATGATGCTAATCAAGTTGGAGGAGGTGAATTTTCCTGGTGTCCTGACAAAACTTTATCTTTCAACCCATATCACTAAATCTGTGGCCATCATCTCACTGCTATTTGTGCAATTTTGATATGTGCAGTTGGCTGTCTCATGTGCTAACATTTATGGCGGTAACTGCACTTTAAAATTCATTGGCTCAAAAGCACTTTGAAAAATGTTGAAATTATGAAAGACATGTAAATGCAGAATTCTAATTTGTTTTGGATCCTTGCCACATCTAATTGGAAAGGTGACTAAATTTAATGGACAAAAATGAAAAAGATATAAAGAAAAGACTTGGATTAATATACTGCATTTTACAGCTACTGGAGGGCTAAAAGCATTTTATCGGCAATGAAATATATTTGAAGTATAATCACTGTAGGAAAGAAGGCAGCTAATTTGTGCTCAGCATATTCCCACAGACCGCAACGTGATTATAACCAGATACTCTGATATTTTGTGATGTTGATTGAGGAATAAATATTGGCCAGAAGACCAGGGTTGTTAACTCCCCTGTTTTTCTTCAAAATATGTCACTGGACGTTTTTGAGTCCACCCAAGCAGATAGATGGAGCCTTAGTTTAATGCCTCATCCATAGAGCAGTACCTCTGAATTTATCATGACAGACCATCTACATCAATACCGCTTGCCCATGCTATCTCCATATTCCTTGATGGCATTAGTATGCTTTTGCTTAATTCTGATATTTATATAAATTAGGGGTCCTCTTGAGTCTGCTGGTCCAAAATTGGGAATAGCAGCCCGTAACTACACTAATAAACTGCAAATGCAAGATCTGTTCTTTATGCCTTGTAGATAAGGCTTTATGGATACTGGTAAATGAGCACAGGATTTGTTCTGCTGTTTTTCCAACTGTCTAAAATAGGAACATTTTCATTGTGGCACCCACTGCGAGCAGCAAATGCATTTAGACCCAAACAGCTGACACAGATTCATAAGAACCAGCAAGAAAAATGCAAAGAAATAGTCATACAAGTAGAAATGCTTTGGAGACGCCGTGTTGGACCAGGGTGTACAAAGTTAAAAATCACACAACACCAGGCTATAGTCCAACAGGTTTATTTGGAAGTACTAGCTTTCGGGGTGCTGCTCCTTGATTAAGTGGTTGTGGAGAATAAGCTTGTAAGTCTCAGAATTTAGAGCAGAAGTTTACAGTGCGATGTAACTGAAATTATATATTGAAAAAGACCCAGATCGTTTCTTTCATATGTAAATCACAAAACGTTTTTTAAAAGTTACAATCTCAAGTGTACTTTAACAACTGGTGTCATGTCGGCCCAGATAAGATATTGAAGGTGTTATCTCCCTGTGAGGCTGCCTGTGCCACAATGCTCAGACTGATTCTAATCTAAAAAACGGATTTACAGAATCTTACATGGATTCATGTAGTTCTTGAGCAAAGTAAAATTAAATTTTGCAAGTATAAATTCACCCCACAAACTTATATGTGGATATGTGCATGTGGGTGTATGTGTGTGGGTTGGGGGGTGCAGGGTTATGAGTGGGTGTGTGTATGTGTGTGAGTGTAAAGGGGTTTAAATCTGTGACAGATTGTGTGTGGGAATGTATGTGTGAGTGTATGAGAGTGGGTCTGCTGACTTGTGCTTTTCCAGTGCCACATCTTTTGACTCTCTCTTCAGAATCTGCAGTTCTCACTTTCTCCTCGCGAAGAATGTTACCTCAAAGTAAAATGGGATCTTGATCAGATGGGCTGAGGAGTGGCAGTTGGAGTTTAATTGAGATAAATGTGAGGTGCTGCACTTTGGAAAGGCAAATCAGAGCAGGACTTAGAAACTTAATGGGAAGTGCAGCTGAACGAGGAGACCTTGGAGTGCATGTTCATAGTTCCTTAAAAGTAGAGTCTCAGGTAGGTAGGATAGTGAAGAAGTTGTATGGTATGCTTTCCTTTATTGAGTATAGGAGTTGGGAGGTCATGTTGCGGCTGTACAAGACATTGGTTAGGCCACTTTTGGAATATTGCGTGCAATTCTGGTCTCCCTATTGGAAGGATGTTGTGAAACTTGAAAGGGCTCAGAAAAGATTGACAAGGATGTTGCCAGGGTTGGAGGATTTGAGCTATAGGGAGAGGCTGAACAGGCTGGGGCTGTTTTCCATGGAGCATCAGAGGCTAAGTGGTGACCTTGTAGAGGTTTATAAGATCATGAGGGGCATGGAAAGAGTAAATAGACAATGTCTTTTCTCTCGGATGGGGGAGTCCAGAACTAGAAGGCATAGGTTTAGGGTGAGAGGGAAAAGATTTAAAAGGGACCGAAGTGGCAACTTTTCCATGCAGACCACGGTGCATATATGAAATGAACTGCCAGAGGAAGTTGTGGAGGCTGGTACAATTACAACATTTGAAAGGCATCTGGATGGGTATATGAATAGGAAGGGTTGAGAGGGATATGGACCAAGTGCTGGCAAGTGGGACTAGATTAAATTAGGATATCTGGTTGGCATGGACAAGTTGACCAAATGATTGTTTCCATGCAGTTCACCCCTATGACTGTACTCGTGATGAGTGGTGAGAAAACAGCTTCACTATAATTTATATGTTTCAAATGCAGAATTTTCTGAGAGTCTTGCTCACTTGGAGGGTGCATTTCCCACAGTTTAATGCTTGGGATTTTCAAATGGACTTGTTTTAGATCTTTTGTAGCGGGATCAGTGTTTATCCTTCAGCCAACATTACTAAAGTAGGTTGTCTGGTGAAGCTCAAATTGCTTTTTGTAAAATCTTGCTGTTCCTTATTTGTTAGCAATCAAATTTGAAACCTGAAATGAAACCAGGAAATGCTAGAAATACTCAGATGGTCAGATTCTGTCAAAGGGTCACAAGAAGTAAGCTTACCCTATTCCTTTCTCAACAGATGCTGCCTGACCTGTTGTTACAGTGTTTTACCTTGTTTGGATTGAAATAAAAGGGAGCTGCATTTATATGTAATTATTCTGTCTGTCAAAGGGAAAGTGTGTGTTCTAAGTTTCTAAGCAAATGGTAATGAGAACTTATAATAAAAACATTGCCAATGCTAGGATGCTGCAATTTACCAAAGTTTTTTGATTGTTCATACATTTCTTGTGAAGTTCAAGTTTATAATTGCTATTCAAATATGAGTATTAAAAAATCCTTAGAACAATTGCACATGAAAAAACTTAATTTTTCCATATTCGTTCATGTATCCATAGACACTTACAATCTCATTCATGGTAATTTCCAGTTGTTTCTTCAGTGAGTTTTGTGTATTTTTATCTATTCTATCAGGTATGATATTTGAAAACCCTCAAATTGAAAGGGGTGGGAGTGAGTGGTTCCCTACAGTTGATATTAATGTCCGTCACATATAAGTGTTAAAACTCTGAATGGTAATCTTTGATTTGAAGGAAAGAGACTTGAGTACAAAATCAGGACTGGCAGTGTCAGAGATCCCGTCTTTCTGATGGATGTTAATTTGAGATCCCATCTACTCTCTCAGGCTTACCTGAAGATCACATAAGTTCTTACCAGTATTGTGACCAGTGTTTATCCCTCAGCCAACATTACTAAAGCAGATTGTCTGGTGAAGCTCAGATTGCTGTTTGTAAAATCTTGCTGTGTGCAGATTGGCTGCCACAATCCCTATGACAGTGGCTTCAAAATTGCCTCACTGGTTGCAAAGTGCTCTAAAACATAGTTTCACCCAGTCTAGTTATCTATGGTAGATGGAGGTCAAGACATGGGAATGTTTTCTTATTCATAACAAACTAGGAACTGTGGAGAAGCAAAATAATTTGGACATCTGTGTACAAAATTCACTAAAAGCTAGTGCCTAAATATAAAAAAAGTAATCAAAAAAGACTAATGGAATGTTGGCCTTTTCCCCAAGGGAGTTGGAATTCATCAGGCAAAACATTATGGATAAGGAATGCGCAGATCAGGTTGAAACAGAAAGCACTCTATATATACTTGAAGGATTTAACTCACAGTAGGGTAGCAGTTGATAATATTTGTCATTGAGGGATTAAAAACAACCGTTAAAATAGTCAAGTGGTATGAAAAGAAGATAATGTGCATTTTTGGCAGCCATCGTAAGGTCAGGGGTGGGGATATTTTCTGATGGTCAGTCTGTTTAAAGTTGTTGTGCCACACCTCTGGAGTAGGCAGGATGTAAACCCAGGCCTCCTGGCTTGGAGCTATGGCTGCTGCCACAATGCACATGATGTTCAACACTATTCACAACTCAGACACTAAAGGAGTTTGTGTCCATACTCAACCTGGCCTGGACAAGCGCGTTTTTATTTGTTCATGTGATGTGAGTGTGATTGGCTAGGCCAGCATTTATTGCCTATCCCTAATTGCCCAGCGTCACCCCATTTTTGTTGGTCTGAGGTGGCAGAAGGCTGGACAGATTTCCTTCCCAGAAGACAATTCGCAAAATTGACAATGGATACATGGTTACTATTAATTCAGCATTTAGATTTTAATTAAATTAGCCATCTGCCACGAAGAGCTTCTAATCCATGATGCATTAAACATTAGTCCAGTGACATGATCACTACAGTGTCGTTTCCCCAATGCAAATGCAAGGCAATAACTATCTTAGATAGAACATAGAGAACATAGAACAATATAGACAATAGACAATAAGTGCAGGAGTAGGCTATTCAGCCCTTCGAGCCTGCACCGCCATTCAATATGATCATGGCTGATCATTCCTAATCAGTATTTTCTTCCTGCCTTATCTCCATAACCCTTGATTCCACTATCTTTGAGAGCTCTATCCAACTCTTTCTTAAATGAATCCAGAGACTGGGCCTCCACTGCCCTCTGGGACAGAGCATTCCACACAGCCACCACTCTCTGCGTGAAGAAGTTTCTCCTCATCCCTGTCCTAAATGGTCTACCCCGTATTTTTAAGCTGTGTCCTCTGGTTCGGCACTCACCCATCAGCGGAAACATGTTTCCTGCTTCCAGAGTGTCCAATCCTTTCATAATATTATACGTCTCAATCAGATCCCCTCTCAGTCTTCTAAACTCAAGGGTATACAAGCCCAGTCGCTCCAGTCT
>NC_057713.1:109208428-109226979 GCF_004010195.1 Chiloscyllium plagiosum | reverse complement strand
ACTTTATCAAAAGCTTTCTGAAGGTCCAGGTACACTACATCTACTGGATCTCCCTCGTCCATCTTCAGAGTTACATGCTCAAAAAATTCAAGAAGATTAGTCAAGCATTATTTCCCCTTCATAAATCCATGCTGACTCTGACCTATCCTGTTACTACTATCCAGATGTGCTGTAATTTCATCCTTTATAATAGACTCCAGCATCTTTCCCACCACTGAGGTCAGACTAACTGGTCTATAATTTCCTGCTTTCTCTCTCCCACCTTCCTTAAAAAGTGGTATAACATTAGCCACCCTCCAATCCTCTGGAACTGACCCTGAATCTATCGAACTCTGGAAAATAATCACCAACACATCCACGCTTTCCCGAGCCACCTCCTTCAGTACCCTGGGATGCAGACCATCAGGCCCCGGAGACTTGTCAACCTTCAGACCTAACAGTCACTCCAATACCAAATCCTGGCAAATATAAATTCCCTTAAGTTCAGGTCCTTCAGCCACTGTCACCTCAGGGAGATTGCTTGTGTCTTCCCCAGTGAACACAGATCTGAAGTACCCATTTAATTCCTCTGCCATTTGTTTGTTCCCCATAATATATTCCCCTGTTTCTGTCTTCAAGGGCCCAATTTTAGTCCTAACCATTTTTTTGCCTTGCACATACCTAAAAAAGCTTTTACTATCCTCCTTTATATTATTGGCCAGTTTACCTTCGTACCTCATTTTTCCTCTGCATATTTCCTTCTTAGTAATTCTCTGTTGCTCTTTAAAAGCTTCCCAGTCCGCAGTTTTCCCACTTATCTTTGCTATGTTATATTTTTTCTCTTTTAACTTTATATGTTTCTTAACTTCCCTCGACAGCCATGGCCGCCCATGCCTCCTCCTGTGCAGAACAGACCCTTCGGCCCTTGATGTTGCGCCGACCTGTGAACTATTCTCAGCTCGTCCCCCTACACTATCCCAAAATCATTCATGTGCTTATCTAAGGATTGTTTAAATCTCCCTCATGTGGCTGAGTTGACTACATTAGCAGGTAGGGCATTCCACACCCTTACCACTCTCTGTGTAAAGAACCTGCCTCTTACATCTGTCTTAAATCTATCACCCCTCAATTTGTAGTTATGCCCCCTCGTACACGCTGCAGTCATCATCCTAGGAAAAAGACTTTCACTGTCTACCCTATCTAATCCTCTGATCATCTTGTATGTCTCTATCAAATCCCCTCTTAGCCTTCTTCTTGCCAATGAGAACAGGCTCAAGTCTCTTAGTCTTTCCTCATAAGACCTTCAAAGAGATTGTATCAAGAAACGGTTGGAGGCACTGGATACCCCAAAGGCTACAGGCCCTGACAAAATTCTGGCAGCAGTACTGAAGACTTGTACTCCAGCGCTTGTCACTTCCCTAGCCCAGCTGTTCCAATATAGTTACAACATGGAATCTACCTGACAATGTGGAAAATTGCACATAAGTAGGACAAATCCATCCTGGCCAATTACTGCCCCATCAATCTATTCTCAATCATTAGTAAAGTGATGGAAAGTGTCATCAACAGTGCTATCAAGCAGTACCTGCTCACTGAAGCCCAGTTTGGGTTCTGCCAGGGCCACTCAGCTCCTGACCTCATTACAGCCTTGGTTCAAACATGGACAAAAGGGCTGAATTCTAGAGGTGACGTGAGAGTGACAGCCTATGACATCAAGGCTGCATCAAGAAGCCCTAGCAAAACTGGAATCAGTTGGAAGACAGTCATCTCAGCTCCAGGACATCTCTGTGGGACTTCTTCAGGGTAGTATCGTTGGCCCAGCCGTGTTCAGCTTCTTTATCAATGACCCTCCCTCCATCATAAAGTCAGAAGGGGGGAATATCGCTGATAATTGTGCAATGTTCAGCACCATTCGTGACTCCTCAGATATTGAAGCAGTCCATATCCAAATGCGACAAGATCTGGACAATATCTAGGCTTGGGCTGACAGGTGGCAAATAACATTCATTCCACACAAATGCCAGGCTATGACCATCACCAATAAAAGACAATCTAATCACTGCTTCTTGATATTCAATACTGCTACCATCACTGAATCCTCCATTATTAACATAAGGAGGTTATCACTGATCAGAAACTGAACTGACTACATAAACGTGGTGGCTACAGGAGCAGGTCAGAGGCTGGGAATACTGAGGTGAGTAACTCACCTCTTGACACTCCAAACCCTGTCCATCGTCTACAAGGCACAAGTCAGGAGTGTGATGGAATACTCCCCACTTGCCTGGATGAATGAAGCCCCAACAACACTCAAGAAACTTGACAACATCCAGGCAAAGCAGACCACTTGCTTGGCACTACATCCACAAGCATCCACTCCCTCCATCACTGATGCTCAGCAGTGTGTACTATCTACAAAATGCACTGGAGAAATTCACCAAAGATCTTCAGACAGCACCTTCCAAACCCACAACCGCATCCATCTATAAGGACAAGGCAGCAGACATATAGGAACACCACGACCTTCCAATTCCCCACCAAACCACTCACCATGCTGACTTGGAAATATATCACTGTTCTATCACTGTTACTGGGTCAAAATCCTGGAATTTCCTCCGTAATGACTTTGTGGGTCAACCCACAGCAGGTGGACTGCAGCAGTTCAAGAAGGCAGCTCACCACTACCTTCTCAAGGGCAACTAGCAACAGGCAATACATGTTGGCCAGCCAGCAATGCCCATATCCCACAAAATGAATAAATAAAATGGAGAGAATCCGACCATTGCCACCTGATGTTCAACATTGTCACCATTGCTGAATTCTTCACTATTCAAATTTGTAATGTAAATATTTTTAGTTAAACTGTTCAGACATAGAGTCAGAGAGATGTACAGCACGGAAACAGACCCTTTGGTACAACTTATCCACGCCGACCAGATATCCCAACCCAATCTAGTCCCACTTGCTAGCACCCAGCCCATATCTCCAAACCTTTCCTATTCATATACCCATCCAGATGCCTTTTAAATGTTGCAATTGTACCAGCCTCCACCACGTCCTTTGGCAGCTCATTCCATACACGTACCACCCTCTGTGTGCAAAAGTTGCCCCTTAGGTACCTTTTATATCTTTCCCCTCTCACCCTAAACCTATGCCCTCTAGTTCTGGACTCCCCCATCCTAGGGAAAAAACTTTGTCTATTTATCCTATCCATGGCACTCATGATTGTATAAACCTCTATAAAATCACCCCTCAGCCTCTGATGCTCCAGGGAAAACAGTCCTAACCTATTCAACCTCTCCCTATAGCTCAAATCCTCCTACCCTGGCAACATCCTTGTAAATCCTTTCTGAACCCTTTCAAGTTTCACAACATTTTTCCGATAGGAAGGTGACCAGGATTGCGCGCAATATTCCAACAGTGGCCTAAGCAATGTCCTGTACAGCCGCAACATGACCTCCCAACTCCTGTACTCAGTAGTCTGACCAATAAAGGAAAGCATACCAAACGCCTTCTTCACTATCCTATCTACCTGCGACTCCACTTTCATGGAGCTATGAACCTGCACTCCAAGGTCTCTTCGTTCAGCAGCACTCCCTAGGACCTTAAGTGTATAAATCCTGCTAAGATTTGCTTTTCCAAAATGCTCACATTTATCTAAATTAAATTCCATCTGTGACTTCTCCGTCCATTAGCCCATCTGATTAAGATCCTGTTGTAATCTGAGGTAACCTTTTTCGCTGTTCACTACACTTCCAATTTTGGTGTTATCTGCAAACTTACTAAGCATGTTATCACACACCACTGGAGAAGATGGGATTTGAACCCTCTGGTTCAAGAGATAGAGATACTAGCACTTTCCACAAGGGCGCCCAGCACCCTACCCCCCCACCGCCAAAAAAAAATCCTGGGCTGCCATTGAACAGAAGAGTAAGTGCAGCTGCTCTATTAATATTGAGAGTGCAAGACCTGAACAGAGGCTGGGCATTCAGTTGTGGAGTTTTACTGACTCCCCAAAGCCTGTCATCCTTTTACAAAACAAAAGTCAGGTGTGTGATGGAGTACTCTTCACTTTCTTGGATTAGTGCAGCTTCAACAGCATTCAAGAAGCTCATCACCATCAAGCACAAAGCAACCTACTTGTTTAATACCTCAACCAACAGCTTAAATATTCACTCCATCTAGTGACTGGTGTCCAGTGACTGTAATGTGTACAATAAACAAGATGCATCTAGCAATATACCAAGAATTCTCCAATAGTGCCTTCTATTTCTTTCGCCTTTACCATTTAGAAGGACCAGAATAACATACAACGTATGAACAATACCACCTGAAAGTCCTGTCCAAATCACACACCACTCTGACATGAGGCCTAGTGCTGGTCCTTCATCACTCAGTCAAGATCCTTGACTCATTTTGTAATAGCACTGTATGTTTATCTATGCCACATAGACAGCAGCAATTTAAGAAGACAGCTTATCACAACCTACTTATGGGCATCTAGCGTGGGCAATAAATACTAGCCCGTCAATGATATTGAAATTACATGTCAGAAATGAAAAAAACCTATGTTCTCTGGCTGTTAATCCTTCTGACACTGAAAATGGTTTCTTTTCAGTTGCTTTATTGTAACCATTATAATTTGAACACTTCAGTGAAATCACCTCCTAAACTTATTTACATTAAGGAGAGTAACCTCAGTTTTTTCACTTTGTACATGCTGTTATGAAGAAGGGTTATAATTATTATTAACAAAATGGTTCTCCACCGTGTCATAACAATATACGTGTAATCCTTCATACCTGGTATCGTTCTAGTCAATCTCTTCTGTACTCTAAAGCCTTCTTCCAAAACGTGGTGTTTAACATTGTAAGCTATTCTCCATCTATTTAACCTCCTCTTTAAATATTTTCAGTGATCTAGCCTCCACAACTCTTTGGGGTAGAGAATTCCAGGCATTCACTATCCTCTGGGAGAATAAATTCCTTTGCATCTCAGTTTTAAAAGTGTCCACTTATTCTGTAACTATCTTTCCTATTGCAAGATTCCCCACAAGTGAAAACTTCTGTTCAATATCTACCCTACTGAGTTCTCATAGAATCTATCAATAAAATTACCCCTCATTTTTCTAAACTCTAATGAATAAAGGCCTATCCTGACACCTGGTTCTGGACTCTCCAGTTGTCAAGACCATCCATCCTGTCTAGTCCTGTTAGAATTTCGTCGGTTCCTATAAGATTCACTGTTCATTCTTCAGGTACTGCAGGCACACTGGAGGTTCATATAAAGTTGGGATCTGAATGTGTCAAGTCATCCGGACCCGAGTGGGCTACGGTGAAGGAAGTATGTTTTTCATCCAGCTCCCTGGGAGGTGAGGTTCTGTTATAGAGGAATTCAATGAGGAGCTTGGTGGGATGGCATGCAGGAGGGTTTTGATGGGTGTCCACACACAATGATGCTGAGTTCAGAGAGCATTGGGAAGGTGCCATCTCTCTGAAGATGCAACGGCCCACTAGCAAATCCAGGAATTCACCGCAACATTTCCAAAAGCCTTCCAGAATATTTTCAGATGCTTTGTAGTTGCAAAATTTAACAAAAAGGTTATCTGCAATTCCTTTAAAGAATGGGAGCTTAAAGCCCAATTTGTGTCTTTATGCTTGTCAGCAGAATTATACTTGGTTCACTGCCTGGAGCTGCATGCTGTTAATTAGTTAATGTTGACACTCTATCAGCTAGTTGGATTGTATGACATCAGGATAGCACTCCTTCTCAGTCTTCCAGTGCATGTCAAGGAGGCTGGCATAAGCACCAGGACAGTGCACACTAAGAAAGTGGTACTAGGCCTCTATGCCTCCACCACCAATGAATTTCACACCTTCTGTCCCTGTTACTAGAACCAAGAATTCCATATCTTTTTAAACAGCCTTCCCAACTTCTCTTATCATCTTCAAGGATTTTTGTTTATGCAGTTCCAGATCTGTCTATTCATGCACTTGTTTTCAAATCGCACCATTTAGTTTATGTTGTCACAATTTTTCCCAATAACATACTTCTGTGTTAAATCTGATCTGATGTAAGTCTTTCTTGTCAGCAATCGGTTTGGGTCCTCCTGTATTCTATTGTTATCTCCTTCCTTATTTACGACAATTCTAAGTTTCATAAGATTTGCAAATTGAAATTATGTCCTATGGTGCCCAATTAACTATATATTGAAAAGAGCAGTGATCTTATTCAGATTTCTGTACATCACAGCTGTGTGAACTGTATTACAATAATTCACCACATCTCGCTGCCTTTTATCCCTGAGACAATTTTATGTCCATTCTTCCACTATCTCTTTAATGCCAGTAGGTTTTAATTTTGCTTATGTCTGTTCTGTAATACTTCATCAAATGCTTTTTGAAGATCAGTACTGTATATATTAACAGCACTATCCTCATTGACCTTTTCTGTTATTTTATCAAAGAGCTTCATCAGATTAGTAAAATGTGATTTTATGAATTTAGTCTGGTTTTCATTTATTAACTAGTTCTTTTCCAAATGCCAGTTAATTTTATCCCTGATTATTTTGTCTGTTTCTTGCTACTGACATTAGCCTGGTCAAGCTGTAGTTGCTATGTTTATTCTTTTTATAATAGAGGTGCAACATTTGCATTCTCCCAGTCCTTTGCTACCGTCCCTACATCAAAGGAAGATTCATTGATCACAGAATCGCAAAAGTTGGCGATTAGGCACATGGTCTCCACACTGACCCTCCGAAGAGCATCTCACCAGAGCCATCCTCCTATCCTACCCCTGCATTTACTATGGCTAATCCACTTAGCCTGCCTAACTTTGGACTGTGAGAAGAAACTGGAGCACCCGGAGGAAATCCACACATACGTGGGATAAATGTGCAAACTCCGCACAGGCCGAGGATGGAATCAAACCCGGGTCCCTGGTGCTGTGAGGCAGCAGTGCTATCCATCGACCCACCGTGCTGCCCATTGGAAAATCAGATCATTGTGGAGGCTGCACAAACAATTTCCACCCTTATTAGCATCCCATCCAGACTGGGATGTTTCAAGTTTGAAAACTGACAACCATTTAAGTGCTTCTTTTCTTACCTTTATCTTATTCAATAGCCTTGCTGTCTCCCATTTTACTGCTATGCTGACAGCATCCTCTTTTTGAGTGAAGGCAGATGCATGGTGTTTATTTCGTACCTTGACTGTGCCCTCTGCTCAAGAATGTATACTTTTTGGTTCTTAATAAACCACATCCTGTCTTTGATTACCCTTTTACAATTTTTATGTTCAGAACAGATTGTTGAGTTCCCTTTATGTTAGTTGCTAATCTATTCTCAGTTTCTCTTTGCCACTCATTTACTTTGTTAGATCTCTTCTTCACTAGCAATTTCTGTTTTTGTTGTCGTTGAAGAGTTTCTTCATTTACTGTTTTACCTTGAGATCTATCATTCCAATGCACCTGCGCTAATAGCACTGTGGTCCTCATCATTAAAGTAAACCCTGGATTATCCTGTATTCCTCCGGTTCCTCCTGCAACTTTGAACATCATACCTTGTTCTCCCTCCATGTCTCATTTAAAATAATTGTTATCTACTGCTCACTGTAGCTAAGTGTTTCACTAAGATAATTAGATTGCTTTCTTCCATCAACCTCTGCATCTGATTTCAATCTCCATCTCAACGGGTGTATCAGCATGGCTTAGTTTATATCTTTGAGTGAGAAGGTTGTGGATTCGAGTTCCACTTGAGTGTGGAAGTGGCACTCCAGTATAATAATGGGTGAGTGCTGTACTGTCAGAAAAGTTGATGTTCAGATGAGCGGTTAAACCAAGGCTTCAGCAGCCCTCAATTAGGTAAAAAGGAAGGGGACTTATCTTTGGTCTCCTGGCCAATATTTATACTTCATTTAACATCACAAAAACAGATCACAATTGTCATTACTACTTTGCTGTATATGTGGGCTTATTTGCATATTAGCTGTTGCATTTCCTACCTTACAAAATGCAAATCAGAGTACTTAATTGATCATAAAATGCTTTGAGATGCACAGAGGTCATGAAAAGTGCTATCTAGATGTAAGCCTTTCTTTGAAATAACAATCAAAAATAACAAACTAAATTATCGAATAGGCAGCAGCTCGATGACTATGAGAAAGATGTCAATCGTGATGTAAGCAACAAGCAGAAAGAAATGCCACTAATTAGATGTTTCCCTTCTCTACTGATTTAGTGACAAGTTTCACTCATCAGTAACCATTTAAAGTGTGTCTACCATGGTTTTCGATTTAAGATTATAGCTGTAGTTGTAGTGAAATCATGATGCAAGCTAGCTTTTTATATTGGAAAATTCAACATGAAAAATTGTAACAAGACCAGCAAATACTGCAAATTCATCCCCAGACCAGTCAGTGAAAAATCCAGAATGTTGACATTTTGCCCTCTACCCTTCTTCAGTACCAGAAAGGAAGAGATGAGAAAGCACTATTGAAAATGGGGAAGGAAAAACAATAAACAAATGTTTGGAGGATGTGTTGGTATAACGATAAATCTTATTACTTCGGAGAATTAATGAACAAGAATCATTAGAGAAACGAGCAAGTGAATCGGCAAAGATGTGGGAGGTCGAAATAAACGATGAATCAGTAGAAGGTGGAGAACATAGTACATCTGGAAATCAGCTTTGAGAGTAAAAGAAGTTTAAATTTAAAGCATAATGCACTGGCAAAGGAACCACTGACTACTTCTGCAACACTGATTTGTGTAAACCATTTTGCCTTCCTGATGGATGCAGCTGCAGTCTTCCCCTGGGTAAAGCCTGATTCCATCCTTGTGTTTGTGTGTCATGGTAGAGAGTTACTCAAAAATGTCTTTCACTGACTCCTCCTTTTCATTTGTGTTGCATTTCTCACCCTCTCTTCACATACCTGCCAGCTGGACTTTTACACTAAAATTAGAAGCAGAGAAATATAGAATGATTTTAATATCTTTGGCTACTGATTCTTAGCAGCCATGAATCAAGCAAAAAAATGTACATACACAATTCATCTTCAGTGAGAAGTCATTCGTGCCTACTGAAAGCCAAAACGAGCCAATAGACATTCAATAAATTACTATGGAATTCTTTTCACCAATATTTTCAGCTAACAGTAACTATAAATTTTGTAATGAAATGTGTAGGTAAAATTCAGAGCCTTTGTTATCTGCAGTTTGTATGCACTGGTGTTTTGTAAAAGTTAGACTAGCTAGAACTAGAGATGCATTTAGAGAGGTATGTGAGTTATTTAAGCATTATAAAATAATTACTTCATGGATTATAACTGTAGATTTAAGCCATGGTGATATGTAGTCTTCAAAAAATGCCTGGAATTTAAATAAATCATTTTAGTTAAATGGCATCAATCGTGTTCCAAGGTTGCTTAGTTACTGAGAACTAAAGCAGGACAAAAATACTTATGTTTTGGATTCCTCAGGAGTAGTGTGAAGCCTGTATTGTCAAGAAACATTACAAATCTGCAAGTGTCTCTGTAACAACCTTAATCACAACATATTAATACAATGATTGTCAGGTGTGACTTTAAGCAACTATTCTTTCCTCTACTTAGTGACAAAGCTTCATGAACAATACACAATAAAAGATAACATTCTTTAAATGACTGAGGATAAAAATTTAAATTTTTAAAACTTTAAAGTAAATATTACTTTCATTGTAATAGTGTTTGACATTCAAGAAAAAAACTTTCTAATCATATTGAATTGCAGTTGGTTCTATCTATGAATGTGATTTGAAATATCCACAATGTTTGCATAGAAAATTAAGAAATTCCTAATGGTTTGATCACTACAATTTCCACTTGGTCACGAATATGCATAGCAATCTATCAGCTATGTTGTCAGAGTATTCCGATATTAGGCTATACTAATAAAGCCAGGCAAAGATGATGTACCAATGCAGGAGTTGAATAGATTTGCAAAGATTAGAGATAAATCTGCTGTTAACTGTTCATTTTGATTTTGTAAAATAGCATTTGATTTTGGTTAAGTTGAAGAATTAGGAATGAACAAAATACATACACATTCCTTAATTATACCTTTTGTACTGTATTTCTAAATTTTGTTAATAGAAGAATGGATAATGGGGAACTGTTACAAAATGGATGATTAGAGTATGCTGGACAGATTATGTTTATATGAATAGCTATTTTTAAAATAGTTTTTTTTAAAACTAATAGCCGAATTTCTGAATCAGTTCAAGGAAAGAAGGTCTGTTGGAAGTAAACTCACTTAGTGTTTGACAAAGACGGTAGGATGTTTAAAGGTGGAACTTAATTTCTTTAGCAGTTTTATATGGTAGTCATAAACATCTGCTGAAACACTCCGTATCTGTAGTAAAGGCATGCTTTCTTCCTCATTGTTAGTAAGAACTTTAGAGTAGCTTTTCCACTGTGATCCATTATCTGTGATACCATGCTTCCTCAGAAAATACTAATCCAAAGTCATTTGCAGAATGCATGGCATCCTATCAGAGTAGCCAGTTTCACTTTGTGCATCCATTTAGACAATAGGTTGCTACTCTTTAGCATTCCACTACCCCCTCTGCTCTACTTCATATTTTTTTCTAACCCTTATCTACACATGTATGCTCATAAACTTAATTCTCCTACATATATGCAACTGTACAAGAGCTGCAGTTTCGTAAACTGCATTTATTTGTGTCGTGTCAGAGGATCGCTGCTCCCAGTCACCTGGAGCTGTGGGGCGGTGGGTACCTCCTGGTTCTCACCGGGTGGGGAGTGGTCTTTACCAGTCCCCTCAGAGGGTTCGTCATATCCTGCTTGGGGGGTGCTGCCCTCTTTTCTCCCCGTGGCACTCTGTCTCTTCCTCTGATGACGACCCTCCTTACGCTCGTCCTCACCAACCGAAGAGCTGCCTGTATCCTCCTCGTGCAGGTGTTGTATCCCCCTTTGCTGGGTTGCTTTGGGGGCCTGGCAAGGCTTCCTCTTCCTGTTTCTTTTACAGGAATCCACTCCTCTGCCTCCTTGGTTCGGTCCTCCTCCATCTATCTTGTAGGATGGAGCTTGGATTGGCTGCTGCAACTCCCCACTGGCTGTCATCTGTTTCACTCCATCCTTCTGGGTGCCCCCAGACACCGTTCCCCTGCTGGTTTGTGGTACCTTGCTGGCCTTTTGCGGTCCACGGCTCGCATTGCCACCTCCGGCCATCTGTGCGTAGGTGGTGGCCCCTGGTCTTGGGCAGGCCTTGTACACGTGGTTCGCCTCTCTGCACAGATTACGGTTCTTGGTCTCTTTGCATTCCTCGGTCGGGTGACCCTCCTTCTCGCAGTTCCGACAGATAGTGACCTTACAGTCCCCTGCCATGTGGCCTGACTTCCCACAGGTTTGGCACAGTTTCGACTGCCCTATGTACGTCAGGTACCCTCTGCTCCCTCCGATTGCAAAGCTGGAAGGTGGGTGGAGGATGTTCCCACTGGCATCGACCCTCAGGGTTACCCTGACCAACTGCTTGCTGATCCAGATCCCAAAAGGTCAACCACATCGGTGCTTTCTCCCTCGACCTGGAAGTATCTTCTCATGAAGGTCAGGATGTCAGCTGCTGAGACGTGGGGGTTGTACATATGAATCGTAACAACCCAACTCCTCTGTGCAGGAAGCACACACAATAGGACCGCTGACAAGATGGAGAACAGAGGCTCCCCTTCCTTCTCCTTGAAGACCTTCAGGAGACTCTCACACTGCTTCACATTCCTGAAGGTCACATCGAAATAGCCCACACCAGGGGAATCCTGCAGGTAGTACACGTCTTTTTTTTATTTCAAAAATATACTTTATTCATAAAATACTTTGATGATCTGTACAACTGGACATGCCATACGTATGTAAACATTCCATTTGTTTGAATACCGAAAACAGAGTAATCATTCCTATTTACAGGTCTGTAAGATTACATTTTTAGCCGAGGCGTCAGCAGGGCCCAAATGACTGCTTGGGCCCCCTGTTCTTCTTTAGACAGGCAGATGTTACACGGTGGTCTTTCCCCACCGCACCTTGGCGGCAGCAGCCCCAAGCTTCAGCGCGCCCCTCAACACATAGTCCTGGACCTTGGAATGTACCAGTCTGCAACACTCAGTCAGGGTCAACTCCTTCAGCTGGAAGATCAACAGGTTTTGGAAAGACCAAATAGCGTCCTTCAACGAGTTGATGATCCTCCAGGCACAGTTGAGGTTCGTCTCGGTGTGCGTCCCGGGGAACAGGCCGTAGAGCACGGAGTCCCGCGTCACGGCGCTGCTCGGGACGAACCTCGACAAACACCACTGCATTCCTCTCCAGACTTCTTCTGCGTAGGCACATTCCAGAAGGAGGCTTGTGACAGTCTCCTCCCCCCCGCAGCTTCGAGGGCAGCGTGCGGTGCGACTGAGAGTCCGGGCGTGCATAAAGGATCTCACAGGCAGAGCCCTTCTCACCACCAGCCAAGTCATGTCTTGGTGCTTGTTGGAAAGTTCTGGTGATGAGGCATTTTGCCAAATGGCTTTGACAGTCTGCTCAGGGAACCGCTCGATAGGATCCGCCCTCTCCTTTTCCCGAAGGGTCTCAAGGACACTACGTGCTGACCACTTCCTGATGGACTTGTGGTCAAAGGTGTTTTTCTTCATAAACTTCTCCACGAAGGAGGACCATTCCGCGGCAGCGAGGCCAGGCCCATCCTATGCAACACCGGGGACAGGTCCGGGTGACTGCAGCGGCACAGGTTCTGGGAATAGGCCAGACCTGTGCCACGTATAACAGCAATAACAGTGCCTCACACCTGATGACCAGGTTTTTTCCCGCGATGGAGAGCGACCGTAGCATCCATCTGCCCAGTTTCTGCCTCACTTTGCTGATACGCTCCTCCCAAGACTTGGCGCATGCCTCAGCCCCCCCCCCCCCCTTCAGGTGGTCGGTCCTGACGGTGAAGGGGATCGAGGATTGGTCGGCCCAGTTCCCGAAGAGCATGGCTTCGCTCTTGCCTCGGTTTACTTTGGCCTCCGAGGCCCGTTCGAACTGGTCACATATGCACATGATTCTGCGCACGGACAGCGGATCTGAGCAGAAAACGGCAACGTCATCCATGTAGAGGCTGCATCAAACCCGCAGCACTTCAGCAGAACCTTCTTGATGAACACCATCTGATCGACAGGTGTACGCTCCTCCATCTTCTTCATAGTCACTCGGACTGTGTTGCAAATGCCCTGGCCCTGGCTGCGGGTGGCTGCTGAGGCCATAGCTCTCAGTTGGCCCGTCCCTGAATTGGTGTTAGGCCGAAGTCAGCATGAAGATCCACAAAGAGCAGGTCAGCACAACCAAATGATCCTCCAACATCCAATCACGATCCAGCGATGATCTCCACTAGCTCTGATGACACGCAGCTCCACTCTTGATCTTACCCTGCCAAGGAAAGCACCTAAAACACTTACAGGCTGATACTGGTATGACATCTGCATATGTGCAGCAGGAGTTCCCTGTTGTGACATGACACAAATAAATGCAGTTTATGAAACTGCAGCTCTTGTACAGTTGCATATATGGAGGAGAATTAAGTTTATGAGCATACATGTATAGATAAGGGTTAGAAAAAAATATGCAGGACGAGATGTGCTCACGTTTCTTCCTCCAGAAGGTTCACAAAGAGAGCTGCGTGCTCAGCAGCCTGAAGGAAGAAGATGGCTCGGTAACGTCATCTCAAGCTGACACGAGGATCAGCAAATCCTTCTATGCCAGTCTGTACGACTCGAAGCCAACCGACAGCACAGCCTCCCAGTCATTCCTGTCCTCTATCACGGAGGTCTTAGACAATAGAACATGGGAAAGGCTGGACCAGCCGCTATCTCTGGATGAGCTGACCAAGGCCCTCGAGTCCTTCAAAAAGAATAAAGCTCCCGGAAGCGACGCTTACCAGTCAAGCTCTATTCTGCTCTGTGGGACTTGATTAGCCAGGACTGGTGGAGGTGTATGTCAGTATGCTTCTGGCAAGTGCCATGAGTGAATCCATCACCCTCATCTACAAGCAGAATGGGGACAGGGAGGAAATCAGAAATTGGAGACCAATCTCACTATTGAATGCAGATTACAAAATCTTGTCAAAGGTCGTCGCCAACCAGGTCAGGTCTGCTCTGGGATTGGTGATCCACCCTGACCAAAACTGTGCTGTACCGGGCAGGAAGATCACTGAGAGTCTCGCACTCCTCAGGGATATGATTGCCTACGTGTAGGACGGGGGTTGGGCACCAGTCTCATCAGCTTGGACCAGGAGAAAGCCTTTGACAGGGTATCACATACGTATACGAGAAATGTTCTCTCCAAAATGGGCTTTGGGGAGGGAATCTGCAATTGGATCAGACTGCTCTACACCAATATTGTCAGTGCAGTCTCAATCAATGGGTGGGAATCAGATAGCTTCCCAGTCAGATCTGGAGTCAGGCATGGCTGCCCTCTCTGCCATTTCCTGAGTCCATCTGGAAGGATGCGAGCCTGAGAGGGGTGACTATTTCTGGCAGCGGGGGCCTACAGGTTAAGGCCTCCCTGTACATGGATGACGTCGCCGTTTTCTGCTCGGATCTGCTGTCCGTGCAGACTCGTGCCTATGTGACCAGTTCAACGGGCCTCGGGGGCCAAGGTAAACCGAGGCAAGAGCGAGGCCATGCTCTTCGGGAACTGGGCCGACCAATCCTCCATCCCTTTACCGTCAGGACTGACCACCTGAAGGTGCTGGGTATTTGGTTCGGAGGGGCTGGGGCATGCGCCAAGTCTTGGGAGGAGCGCATCAGGAAAGTGAGGCAGAAACTGGGCAGATGGAAGCTACGGTCGTTCTCCATCACGAAACAAACCCGGTCATCAGGTGTGAGGTACTGTCAGTGTTGTTATATATGGCACAGGTCTGGCCTATTCCCAGAACCTGTGCCGTCGCAGTCACCCGGGCCATCATCCATTTTATATGGAGATCAAAGTTGGACCGGGTCCGAAGGGATTCGATGTATAAAGATCTGGGCAATGGGGAAAAAACATACCCAATACCACCTTCACCCTGACGGCCACCTTTGTGTGTGGCTGCATCAAGCTGTGCGTGGATCCCCGGTATGCAAACACCAGGTGTCACTACGTACTGAGGTTCTACCTGTCCCCGGTGTTGCGAAGGATGGGCCTGGCCTCGCTGCCGCGGAACACTCCAAGTAGTTGGACCATTCTGTATCACCTGTCCTTCGTGGAGAAATTTATGAAGAAAAACACCTTTGACCACAATTCCATCAGGAAGGAATCAGCACGTAATGTCCTTGAGACCTTTCAGGAAAAGGAGAGGGCGGAACCTGTCGAGTGGTTCCCTGAGCAGACTGTCAAAGTCATTTGGTAGAATGCCTCATCGCCAGAACTTTCCAACAAGCACCAAGACATGGATTGGCTGGTGGTGAGAAGGGCTCTGCCTGTGAGATCCTTTATGCACGCCCGGACTCTCGGCCGCACCGCACGTTGCTCTCGAAGCGGCTGCGGGGGGGAGGAGACTGTCACAAGCCTCCTTCTGGAATGTGCCTATGCAAAGGAAGTCTGGAGAGGAATACAGTGGTGTTTGTCAAGGTTCGTCCCGAGCAGCTCCGTGACGCGGGACTCCGCGCTTTACGGTCTGTTCCCCAGGACGCACACTGAGACGAACATCAACTGTGCCTGGAGGATCATCAACTCGGTCAAAGATGCTATTTGGTCTTTCCAAAACCTGTTGATCTTCCAGCTGAAGGAGCTCACCCCAACTGAGTGTTGCGGACTGGCAATTCCAAGGTCCAGGACTATGTGTTGAGGGATGCGCTGAAGCTTGGGGAAGCCAAGGCGCGATGGGGAAAGATCACCGTGTAACGTCTGCCTGCCTAAGAAGAAAAGGGGGCCCACTCAGTAAATGGGCTTTGCTGATGCCTCAGCTAATGCTGAGGATGGTAAACGTACAGACCTGTATACACGAATGATTAATTCCGATCTCTATATGTAAAGAAATAGAATGTATACATATGGCACCACCAATTGTACAGATCATCAAAATATTTTATGAATAAAGTATATTTTTTGAAATAAAAAAAATGCTTTTAAGTGCAACTCTGCTTTCAATCACTGGATTATATTATTTTTGCAAGTTGGTCTCCCAGAACTTGTGATGATGTTGGCATAGTGATAATATCGCTGTAATCCAAAGTCAAAGGCTAATCACTTGGGACATGGATTCAAATCCCACCATGGCAGCTGGTGGAATTTAAATTCAATTAATAAATGTGGCTTTAAAAGCTAAAGAAGATGCTTGTAAAACACAACTGATTCACTAATGTTCTTTAGAGAAGTAATCTGTCTTTAACTGATCTGGCCTGTATGTGACTCGAGAGTTTTAGCAATGCAGTTGACTTGTAAATGCTTTCTGAAATGGCCTAACAAACCACTCAGTTGTATTAAATCACTGTGAGGTCTAAAGGGCTTGAAACTTTACAGACAACATAACATCAAACTAAGCACCAATGTAATAATGGCAAATGTGGTTATATCAAACACTGCAAAGTTAAAACTTGCTCATGTCTGGGGACTGCTGTCAGATAGACTAGTCAATGAGCAGTCTGACATAGAATTATATTTTAACAGATAATATCCAGGACACTACCACCACAATCCCTGTTTATGTCCTATCCCAATTATAGGACAGACTCCCAGAGGTGGCGGCACAGTAGTGTACAGTCAGGAAGCCTTTAACAGTGACTGTGGAATCTGTGAAGTCTCCTGGCATCAGGTTAAATATGGGCAAGGAATGCCCCTGCTGACTACCACCTATCTATTGTTTTGCGTCCTCAGCTGATAAATCACCTCAGTTGCCAGGTCAACTGAGGGTGGCAAGAGCATAGAATATATCCTGGAGAGAAAATCTCAATGACTGTCACCTAGAGTAGTTCAGCAACACCACGACGGACTTTACAGCCTGAATCCTAAAGATTATTGCTCCTAGTTTGGATCTGTGTTATGTGGTGAAGCAGCTGACAAGGGGGAAATGTTTACTTGACCTTTTCCCTACCAATCTAACTGTCACTGATGAATTTCTGCTTAACAGTGTTGGTAGTAAAGATGACCACCTGTTCATTGTAGAGGTGAAGCCCAATGTTCACAATGAGGAAACTTTCCATTGTGTTATGTAACCCTATCACAGTGGTAAATGAGATAAATTTCAACAAATTCATGAGCTCAAACTCGGCATCCATGAGGGATGGATATCAGCAGCAGCAGAATTATATTCAAGTGTAATCTGTAACCTACTGGCCTACCATATCTTCCACTCTCCTACTTTCAATAAGCTGGTAGATCAACCCTGGTTCAATGATGCACATGCAGCGTCTGACTCCCAGTGGGTTTGCTTGTTAGCAATGCCATTTACTGTGCAGGACGAAGTTTGAAATTGCAGATTTGGTACTGATGACATGATCAAACCAAATTTACATATTTAAAGTAGGACCCTGCTTCTTTCTACTGATGTCTTGCTTGTCTATTGAATAGCGCAGGTTAATATCAGGACATGGCGAGATGGCAATGGATTTAGGAGAGATATGTAAGTACAGGTAGACAACTCTTTATCCGAAATCCTGAAATCTGAAAAGCTCCGAAGTCCAAAGGTTTTATGTGAGGTTGTTGTCTCATTAACAAGGTTGTTTGGTGTGCAAACAGTTAACCCAACTCCACACCCACTCAATGCGTGGCACTCAGATGCGATGTGTGGAGGGCGTGACCCAGCACTGGCAGGCCTCATTTCTGTCTTAGGGCCTGTTACTCTCACTAAGCCTGCTGTTCGGTAAGAATTTTTTAAAAATTTCACCGTTGAGCTGTCATTTATTCCAAAACTGGAAAAATTCCGAATTCCAAAAGCCAGCTGGTCCCGAGCGTTTCGGATGAAGGAATGTGTACCTGTATTTGTTTGCCCTCTTCCACTTTCCACCAGGTAAGAGCAGTTAAAATTGGTTGCAGATTTCTCCATGAAAGAAGTGAGGACTACGATGCTGGAGTATCAGAGTCGAGAGTGTGGTGCTGGAAAAGCACAGCCGGTCATGCAGCATCCGAGGAGCAGGAGATTCGACGTTTTGTGCATAAGCCCTTCATCAGAAATGAGGCTTTTGGGCCAGGGGGCTCAAAAGAAGTGCAAAACCTGCATCCAAACCCACCCCTTCACCTCCGTCCAAGGCCCCAAAGGATCCTTCCACATAGAGTCATAGAGATGGAAACAGCATGGAAACAGACCCTTCGGTCCAACCCGTCTATGCCGACCAGATATCTCAACCCAATCTAGTCCTACCTGCCAGCGCCCGGCCCATCTCCCTCCAAACCCTTCCTATTCATATACCCATCCAAATGCCTCTTAAATGTTGCAATTGTACCAGCCTCCACCACTTCCTCTGGCAGCTCATTCCATACACGTACCACCCTCTGCATGAAAACGTTGCCCCTTTGGTCTCTTTTATATCTTTCCCCTCTCACCCTAAACCTATGCCCTCTAGTTCTGGACTCCCCGAC
>NC_057713.1:109177503-109206392 GCF_004010195.1 Chiloscyllium plagiosum | reverse complement strand
GAAAGTTCTTGCCTAATACCGTCAAAATTGGCCTTTCTCCAATTTAGAACTTCAAATTTTAGATCTGGTCTATCATTTTCCATCACTAATTAAAATCTAATAGAATTATGGTCACTGGCCACTGACACCTCAGTCACCTGCCCTGCCTTATTTCCCAAGAGTAGGTCAAGTTTTGCACCTTCTCTAGTAGGTACATCCACATACTGAATCAGACCAATGTCATCTCTGTATCTCTTGCACCCAATGTGGTCTCCTCTTACATCAAGGACACCAACTTGTGGATCATTTCAGAGAACATCTCTGGGATATCCACGCTGACCAATCATACCACCCCATGGCTGAACACTTCACCTCCCCCTCCCACTCCACCAAGGACATGCAGGTCCTGGACATCCTCCATCGCCACACCCTAACCATCCAACACCTGGAGGAAGAACGCTTCATCCTTCGTCTTCGGACCCTGCAACCACACAGGATTAATGTGGATTTCACCAGTTTCCTCATTTTCCTCCCCCCACCTTATCCCAATCCCAAGCCTCCAACTCGGCACCGTCCTCTTGATCTGTCCATCATCTTTCCCATCTACCCACTCCATCGTATCACTTTCTTCCAGACCTTCATCTACCTATTCCATTCTCAGCTACCTTCCCCACTACCTCCCTCCCATTTATTTCTCAGTCCCCCAACGCACAAGCCTCATTCCTGATGAAGGGCTTATTCCCAAAATGTTGATTCTCCTGCTGCTCAGATGCTGCCTGATCTACTGTGCTTCTCCAGCACCACACCCTGGACTGTGATTTCTCCGTGGGAATGGTATGAAAATGTATTTACTTCAGTTATAAGGTAGTTAATATTCTTGTAGTTCAGCCCATACTGCTTTCGATTTACACTCAATTCTTGTGGAAATCACTGAATAGTCATGTCTACCAGGTTTCCACTGATAAGGTGGGTTAGTAACCAATAATACAGCTTACAGAAACTGACAATGGAGTCGGAGAAGATCAAACTTGGCATGCATAATAGATCAAATGTAGGATCTTCATTGTCTTCGAACTCAGTGCTGCACCACATCACGTGTTTCCCATTTTCCAGTGTGGACATGCTGTGGTAATGGGTTTTGTACTTTGTATGCTCATTGTATACTGATGTTTTCTGCCTTGAACCTAAGTGATAGCAAAGTAAATGAGTATCCAATAGTATTTTTTTGTTGAAATAATTTTGATAAATTGGGTACCATTTTTTTTCCCCTGGATTTCCTGAAAAAACCTGGTGTGCGACTGCTTGATTGAAATGTGCATAACATGAAAGATGTAGCATAACATATTGAAAGCAATACAAAAGGGAGTTCCTATGGCTCAAGAAAGAAATTCTTTGAAAACCTGTGTAATGACCCTTTGATTTTTGTTAACCTCACATACTTATATTTTTGTATATTATACAGGATTGTAGTAACATGATGTGCAGACTGATTTGAGTCAATGAATGAGAAATACTGCAGTTTAAAACAAATTATTTTTAAAAGATAGCCGAATGAGATCAGAAAGCAAATTAAGAGGTGGAAAATATGACGTTAATGGATTATTAAAAGATATAATTGTAAAATGGCAGTGGTATGTAAACTTTAAGTGTGTTGAATTTTCTGGTAGAATCATATGATTTGTATGATGATTTGGCCCATTTCCATTCAGACAGATCCTAAAGTGCCTTGCCCACCTCCATTAGTGATATCCAATTGAATTTGAAATTGCATAATCTTTTAGCCCACCTTTCTATTGAGAAGTCCATTCCATGTATTGATTTCTCTTTGTGTGAAATAGAATTTCTTAACATTGGTCCCAAACCTGCTTTTTACTACTTTGAACCTGTTGCCCGTTTTTCAACTTTTATAATTTAATATAAAAACTTTTTTAAAATTTCCATAATTTGGTATATACATGTATAAAGTCATCTCTCACATGCCTATTTTCTAGGCAAAGAAGCCCAACTTCATCACATTTTCCAATCTCAGACCTTGACCTTAAAGTATGAGTTTTGTGGCTTTTTCTTCAGTGCTCCTAGAACTTAAGGGGTTCCCTTATGTTGTAATGACCATTGCTAGACACAGTGATCACGGTGTCCAGATTCTAGAATGCATTGCAATCTAATCAAGCCTTCCTCTGACGTCTGATGTTTTGGCCATGCAGTTCAACAAACTGCTTTTTATTCTTTCTGTTTTGAAAAACATGACATTTTACTTGGAAGTTGCCCAAGCAAAATATTACATGTGCAAAAATTACAATTCAGTTTTTGGCTACAATCTAACTGGTTCGAAAGCTACATTCAATTCTAGTATTGAAACAAATCATGTTATATTAATTGGCAGCTCCACCAGACCCTACATTTGATTGCCAGTTCCACAATGGTAAATTGTGATTTGTGATTATGCAGGAAACCGTTGTTTCGTCGTTGGAAATATTGTGGGCATTTCTGGTCTCCAGTTGGAAGCCAGACTTGCAGGGAATAAGAGTTGGAGATAGAATTACAGTAAATAGCCCTGATTCTCCAACTCATCTCATCGCCAGAATAGGTTCCCAATGGAACTGCATGCTTATGGAATTACTCCTATTGATTGTATTTCACATGGTTGCGCAATCCATCTGAAGGGGTGGGCACAGCACAGGACAGTACGTATAAAGACAAGTCACGTATGTTCATTGAAGAAACTTCATAGTCTCTGTGTTACGAATATTGGAGTTAACAGCAGTTTCTCATCTTCAAGGTATTCTGTATTTGTTTAAAAGTGTTATTCTTAACATAAAGTCTGACAATATTTGCACTGTAGCCAAGCATATCTGTGCTGCATATGATTTTCTGTGCATATGCTTGCCAGTTGTACACTATATTAAACACAGCAACTACCAAGAGTTTCAGAAGATGTTATTTGACTATATTATATATTGGTCATGGGAAATTTGTGCATGGCTATCAGAATTTCTAACTAAAAGCTTTCTGTGTCTTTATAATGAAATTAACTTTCCTGAAAGATATGCCACATACAACAATAGTGTACTGAAAACTGAAAGGCTTTTAGACAGGCTGATTTCCCAATAGGTACAACTGACAGGTGATGTGTTTATCCAACAGCAGTGTATGCTTGGAACATTGGCATGGTGATCCCTCATGTTATATCTCAAACTTCATGTGGAAGCATTTTATTCACCGACATCCAATTACAATACTTGCCATGTAGTGTGGTGAGAAAGATGCATTTTCAAATTTCAGAGTAATTACTGTTTATTCCAGGTGGTGAGCCCATTTCTTCAGCTGGGCAGGTCATATGGTGTCAGTACACCTACGGTGTTATTAAGGAGCGTTAAAGTCTACGTACACCAGACAAGATAAGATGCGAACATACCAAAACAGAAATTGCTGGAGAAACCCGATAGGTCTGGCACCAACTGTGGAGAGAAAAAAAAGTTAACAGTTCAAATCTTGTGACCCTTCTTCAGTTCTGAAGCCAACATAAATTCAAATTGATCTGTACTCCATAAACGGGAAGTATATTTTGACTGAACATGCTGTGAAAGTCATTGTTAAAGTGAACTTACCTGCACAATGTAATAGAAAGCAGGCTCCAGGTTTTATCATTGTTCTGACAAAGTTCTGAGTTGAAGAAGTGCAAGGGAGAGGAGACCAGGAAGTGAAAGAAATTAGTAAGGAGACCATGCAACTAGATAGGTGTGGCCAATGAAGACTCAAGAATCTGGATCCAGTGTTACAAGAAGTTGAATAACCTTTTTTGAACGGTGAAAGTCAGTAAATGTATTTCAAATGGCATATCCCACTAACTGACCCCCATGGAAATGGTGATAGTTGCCACCTTTGGAGTGGATCATAACTGAAGTCGTGACCAGCAGTGGAGTTGAAATGAAAGATACTGATGATATGTTGTTACCTAATCTAACTCCTCACATCTCAGCTACAATTCATACCACGATCTGTTCTGACTTACAATTTGCAGATGGTATTAGCTGGCATCTTTTATTCTTTCTCCTCCCCTCATCATAGCACTAGTCTTATATCCTTTTCCTTCCTTTCACAAAGCGAAGAACTGCAACCCAGATAGATAAAATGGACAGAGCAGAAAGAAGGTCCTAACTTGCTGTAATACTGTCAGCCACCAGTTTAGATACATTGAGCACATTTTAGAGAATAACTTAGAGGCAAGATTTACGTGTGTCAAGATACTGGGCACATTGTGCTGCAACAAAGGCAGTTCTGTTGTTGAGGTATCAGATGAGACAGTGAGAGAAGGAGGCTGGTGAGTGTACACCATGAAACATAGTGAAAACTCAGACTGAAGGTTGCTCTCATGCAAACTCAACTTGCTGCCATGAATATTCACCCTTCTGTCATCATAGTTGCAGAAACCATTGTTCAAAGGGAGTGACAGAGTATCACAACAGTTTCATAATTTGCCGCGAGCTCTTTGCTAGGATTATATGGGAGCTTCCTGGGAGTCTGGAAGTGGCACAGTGGAGCACATGCCTGCTTTCCTTTTTCAGGATGGCTCTCCACCAGAACCCTTGCAGTTATCACTCACCAACCAACCCTGACTGCTGCTGTTAATGTGGCACAATCCAAAGTCAAACTTCTGAGGTCACAGTACTAGAGGTTGTCCTGCAAGTCCAATAGTAGTCTCCACTGCTGAAGATCATTAGTATTTCACCAGACATGCTACAACTACTGCATAATATGCATGCAAGCATTAGGGCAGACAATGACATATCAAAGAATGCATCAGGACAAACAACTGACTTTTGTATGCAATAATTTAGAAACTTTGTGTGGAATGATTTTTTTCAAATGTTTACATTTTCTCCAAGATCATGACAAGATGGTTATTATTAGATGGAGGTTTCAGGTATGGGACTGTCAGTGAATGGAAAATTGCTGCAGTTTTTTTTATTTTTTTCATGGGATATGGGCATTGCTAGCTAAGCCAGCATTTATTCACCCTATTTGTCCATAGGACTGTTAAGAGTCAACCACATTGCTTTGGGTCTGGAGTCACAGGTAGGACAGATCAGGTAAGGATGTCAGATTTTGTTCCTTAACGGACATTCGTGAACCAGATAGATTTTTACAAAAGTTGACAAAGGTTACATGGTTGAAATTAGGCTAGTTTTAATTCAAGATGTTTTTAAAAAGATCAAAGTTCACCATCTGCCATGATGGGATTTGAACCTATGTTAGCCTGGAAGTTTGAATTACCAGTGCATTGACATTACCACTACACAGCCACTGGAGAATTAATGTGGAGACAAGGGTTAAGGCATAATAGATGGACCTTGGACTTTTGAGTTGAATTGGATTTATTGGCACATGTACTGAGGCACAGTGAGCAATACAGGCAGAAGCATGATAACCTGAAATGGAAATTGAATTCATGCAGGATGAAAAGTCGCTTAATACAGAACGTGAGGATGGAAAATATTGAAGCTGTCTTGGTGAGAAAACATTTATAGTAATTGATGGGCCAATGTAAACAAACATTTTAAATGAGAGGCAAGACTCATCAATTAAAATGAGATGCTGGAAAGAGGAGAAAGCAACAAAGTAGCCATGAGCAAATCCAGATTTGGTGAGGTGCAGCATCACAATGACACTTTGGATGAATGGTGGAAGACCTAGCCAGGCTGTAGCCAGGGTTCATCAAGGTGGATGGTGACATCCTCCCTTGATTAGATTTCCGTCAATGCCATTATGTTGATTAAATCTTCCATAATATTTTACAGGATGTTACAGGAAGTGCTAGAAGGTATAGAAAGAATTCTGGTGAGGGAAACAGAGGGGTAGTAATAACTGATCCACTGGCAAAGACCAGAGAGTCATCATTTGAAAGGAATGTATGAAATAGGAGTCGGCTATTGGAGGTGTAGTGGACAGTAAAGAAGGTTATCTCAGATTACAACAGGATCTTGATCAGATGGGCCAATGGGCTAGAAGGCAGATGGAGTATAATGGTGCTGCATTTTGAGAAAGTAAATCTTAGGAAGACTTATACACTTAATGGTAAGGTCCTAGGGAGTGTTGCTGATAAAAAGAGACCTTGGAAGTGGAGTTGCAGGTAGATAGGATAGTGAAGAAAGCATTTGGTATGCTTTCCTTTATTGGTCAGAGTATTGAGTACAGGAGTTGGGGTCATATTGCGATTATACAGGACATTGGTTAGGCCACTGTTGGAATATTGTGTGCAATTCTGTTCTCCTTCCTATTGGAAAGATGTTGTGAAACTTGAAAGGGTTCAGAAAGGATTTACAAGGATGTTGCCAGGGTTGGAGGATTTGAACTATAGGGAGAGGTTGAACAGGCTGGAGTTGTTTTCCCTGGAGTGTTGAAGGCTGAGGGGTGACCTTATAGAAGTTTATAAAATCCTGAGGGGCATGGATAGGGTAAATAGACAAAGTCTTTTCCCTGGGGTGGGGGAATCCAGAACTAGGGGGCATAGATTTAGGGTGAGAGGGCAATGTTATAAAAGAGCCCTAAGGGGCAACGTTTTCACGCAGAGGGTGGTACATGAATGGAATAAGCTGCCAGAGGAAGTGGTGGAGGCTAGTACAATTGTAACATTTAAAAGGCATCTGGATGGGTATATGAATAGGAAGGGTTTGGAGGGATATGGGCCGGGTGCTGGCAGGTGGGACTAGATTGGGTTGGGATATCTGGTCAGCATGGACGTGTTGGACCAAAGGGTCTGTTTCTGTGCTGTACATCTCTATGTCTCTATTTGGTCATTGCGCCCGCTTTACAATTCACTCAAATCAAGTTTCAACTTCTGTCCGATTCATGAGGCTGGTGAGCAAATTTTAGAAAGGGAAGGTTTGCCACAGCAGTAAAAATACACTTTAGAAAAAATCAATTCCAAAGCAATAAGTTGATCATTTAATGAGTAATTAACTAAAATGGCCATTAGAAAGTGCCAACCAGTGGGACTGGAGAGAAGCAAACTAGCTCCCGAGTCCTGATACCAAGGAAGAGGGTGAGAATTGGGTCTGACCTAAGGAATTGGGTTTAAATACACACTGAACTTGATTTGCTTCGGATGGGACACACGAGTTGGCCTTGGTGAATTTCACATGAAAATGGGGTCACCTCCTCTCCCAACCTCTTTGTGGATAGATTTTTAGGGAATGTGTGTGTCCACCTCAGTCAGTCAGTGAGACATACGCTCAGTCACTCATTTGGAGAAAAAGTTATTGATGAAAATGTTTCACTGAGACTTCGTATTGTCACAGTACAGCTACGTAGAGCTTGCAATAGATTCACATTATCCAGCAGGCACTGAGATTGCATGATGCTGGTAAATGAAAAATGCCAATTAACCCATTGCAGTTAAATCTAACAAAAAAAATGCCTTTACATATGTTGCAAGTTGCAGAGGTGCAGAATCTCTGATTCTTTGAATTTTCACTATAAACCCTAAGAGAGAAATGCTTCAACTGTCAGCTGGTTCTTTTGCAATCAATGCAGATTGGCAAATTTGTATTTTAGATCGTAACAGTTAAGTCAGCGGAGGTTAGGGTAGGGACCAGGGGAGGGTTAATATCATAGATTTGGGTTCATGAGTGTTAGATAATTTGAATTTTTGTGTACATAGTTCTGCAGAGTGCACCTGCTGAGTGCCACTTGTTTTACAAATATGCTTCACTAAAAGCAAAATGTACATGATATTTTGTTATATTGAGCTAAAGAAAATCAGTGTTGTAAAAATATTTACACAAAAATGATCTGCAGGAGTAATTTTGTTTCATTCATTTTTAACAATCTTCTTAGCACGATTTCACATGAAACCAATGACCCCAGAGAGCAACAAATGCTCATTGTTTCAATTACTAAGAATCGAAGTGGGCAAGTTTTATCACCATGGAGATATGAATAGGGTTAATAAGTTTTGACGTTCAGTTTGTGGTTAGACCAATTCCGGGTGAAACTTCCTAACTAAAACCAGTTCAGGATGTTTTCCTGAGAAACTTATTAGTTTTGATAATTTAAAACATAGTTTTGTTCATTTGGTGCAGAAATTATCTTAATTGGCTTCATACAAGCCACTTCAAAAGCCCACCAGAATCAAAACTTTGGGAGAAAAGATGAAAGATATATTTGTATGCTTATATATTCAAACATATAAATAAGAAATTATGAAAAAACGTTATAACAGTGATAGAAAGTTGTACACACATTACTTGAGTATGCCCAATGTAGAGTTCTTGTCATCAAGTGGACACTAATGGGATGGTGGAAAGGAACCTTCCATGTGTGTCTTCACGGGAGATATTTTCAGGTATATAAGCCAAAGAAATATCAGCATGAAGGGAGGCCATTTGAACCAGGCTGAAGTACTTTTGTGGACTACTGTTTTTCCTCTTGATCTCATAAAAATCTTTGACCTTAATATTCTGCACTCTTCCCTGAGACGCCTCAGTAGTTCCTTTAAAATCTACCAGTCAGGCTGTATTTATCTGTCACAATGGGCAATGTGTGAAAGATTTGCAAACCTTTATTATATCCCAAAAGGGGCTCTGATGATTGAGTGATCTTCTTCTCAAAACAGGTGCTTACATTTCTTGATCACTTACAGGTCCACCTGACAATCTGGCAGGCCTCAGGCATTGAAAGAAAATGCTCATTTTGAAAAGTTTTTGCTTTATGGTGCAAAGAATGCAATAACCTTTTTGCTAACAGCCAGAAGCTATTAATGCTTTGCCCTTTTTGAACATAAAATGCATGGTGTTTTTCTACCTTCTTACTCAGCAAATTGCCTTGTGACAGGGTTTGCTTCATCAAATTGGAAATTTCCTGCTCTGGAGCATCTTCATTTACATATCTACCTGTCAAGTCTATCAAAGAAGAACTAATACCTGCATCAGTCATCTTTGTAGTGATATCAGGGTCATCGTTTACAGCTAATAGATTTGAGTCTCCTTCACTCAAATCACCAGGAATCTCTTCAACAATTTCCTTAACTTCAGCTGCAGCATGTTTTCTTCAGTAGAAGCAGATCTGCGGTTTCTAAAGCAGCACTGATGCAGAGTGAGAGACCCTGCATTCCTAACTTTGTTGGGTAAGCACAGCTCGCTGTGGTTTTTCAAGACATGTGAATTGCCTGTTTCTTTGCTGGGATTGTAAATATAAACCATGTTACACAGGAAGAACTCTGTTGTTCCGTGGCTGAGTCAGAAGCAATGGTGGGAACTGAGCTCATAATGTCTTTAGAGGAAGAATCAAAATGACAACAGCCACAAAGAAGGCTTTTTGGCTATTATGTTAGTGCACACTCTCTGCAAGAGCAGGTCACCAGCTCCCATTTTGCTTTCCTTTTCTTGTAACCCCTTGAAAGAGGTTGAATCTACCTTCACTAAATTCTCAAGCATTGTATTCTGAATTGTAACCACTCATTGTGTAGAAAAGTTTTTCCTAATGTTCCCATTGCTTCTTTTGCCAACCACTTTAGATCAGTTTGTTCTGTTTCTCCACCCTTTTGTCTGGGGAATAGTTTATCTACTCTGTCCAGATCCTTTGAATATCTTTACCAACTACTCTCTCAGTCTTCACTTCTCAAAACAATACTTTCATCTTGTGCAGTCTATCCATAAAGCTGAAGGCTCTCATCCCAGAACCATCTGTATATATCTTTTTGAATCCCCTATAAAACTTTCACATCCTTTCTAAAGTGTGGTGCTTGGAATTGAATGCACTGTTCCAGTTAGCCTAGAGCAGTGCTTCATAACATTTCATTATACCTTGCTTATTTTTAGTCACTGTGAGACTCATCTTGACAGTGTCCAGCTTTTAAGATTGTTCTTGGATGAAAAGTAATGGGATATTCAACTCCTGTAATGTGAGTCATATTGACATCTTTCAGGCAGATAACCAAATTAATTTCTTCTTGTGGTTGCGGATGAAGTCAACATTGATGGAGTTGAAATTTGTGGTTCACAAAAAGCTTGTGGCTGGCAAATGGATGTTCTGGTGGCTGTGTGTGCAGAGTATGGCATCTTGCTCTTGTGAAAAGTGTCAGACTCTTAATTAAGGGGTCTTACTACCCTAAGGTCCTTACCTCATTTTGTAGGTATCAGTTGAAGAAATATTTGTACAATTACTATTTTATATGGTAAATGCTTATTAACTATTTGAACAATAGTGTATACTGTCAATATCCTCCAAGCAAGATCTCATTACCAACTGGTCACTCCACAAGAGAATTTTCCACTTGATATCCTGTGATTGATTATGTCACATTTCCTCGCTGCAGTCGCAATGTTCTTGATAGCTCAAGGTGTTGAGCCTGTGTAAACCTGTTTCATGACCCCAGGATTTCTGAATACATATTACTGCATTCTCTATTGTCTACCTGGAATACCTACTTTAATATGCCCTTCAACAATACATTATACTTCTGTAATACCTTAAATATAATAAAATGCAAAGCATGAGACCAATGTGAAACAAAATATGACACTGTGTCACAAAAGAGGATACTAGGTCAAACGAACAAACACAAAGTAAAAGCTGGATGTAGGTTTTCTCGCTGAGCTGGGAGGTTCATTTCCAGACATTTCATCACCCTACTAGGTAACATCTTCAGTGGGCCTCAGGTGAAGCAGTGTACATGATTCCTGGTTTCTATTTATATGTTTGGGCTTCTTTGGTTTGGTGGTGTCATTTCCTGTTCTGTTTCGCAGGGGGCGGTAGATGGGGTCTAATTCTATGTGTTTGTTGATAGAGTTCCAGTTGGAATGCCATGCTTCTAGGAATTCTTGTGCGTGTCTCTGTTTGGCTTGTCCGAAGATGGATATATTGTCCCAGTCAAAGTGGTGTCCTTCCTTATCTGTATGTAAGGATACTAGTGAGAGAGGGTCATGTCGTTTTGCGGCTGGTTGGTGTTCATGTATCCTGATGGCTAGTTTTCTGCCTGTTTGTCCAATGTAGTGACATGACCCTCTCTCACTAGTATCCTTAAATACAGATAAGGGAGGGCACCACTTCGACTAGGACAAGCCAAACAGAAACACGCATGAGAATTCCTAGAAACATGGCATTCCAACCGGAATTCTATCAACAAACACATCGAGTTAGACCCCAAATACCACCCCCTGAGAAAAAGAACCGGAAAATGACATCACCACAGGAAATGACATCACCAACCCAAAGAAGCCCAAACGTATAAATAGAAACCAGGAATCATGTACACTGCTTCGCCTGAGGCCCACTTAAGATGTTACCTAGTATGGTGACAAAACATCTGGAAATGAATCTCCCAGCTCAGCGAGCAAACTTACATCCAGAACCTCAACCTGAGCTACAAATCTTCTCAAAACTCACTTGGTAAAAGTGGTAGCTTTTATGGAGTGTCTTAACAAAAAAAAAGGAGGTGAAATGAGTAGGGACAGTATTGAGGCCCAGCTAACTGAAGGAATGATTAAAATCAGGAATGTGCAAACGACCAGAATAAGATGGATACTTTGGATGGTTCTGGGGTTGGAAGAGGTTACAGAGATAGAGATGGATGAGACAGTGGAGAGATTTAGAAATGAGCATGGGAATTTTAAAAGTTTTCTTGACTAAGAACCAATGAAGGTTAGCAAGCACAGGAGTGATAGGTGAACAAGACTTGGTATAATTTAAGATTAGCAGAGTTTTAATGATTTCATACTTATGATGGATAGAATTTGGGAGAGCAACCAATTGTGTACTGGAGTGGTCAAATTGAGAAGTAATAAAGATATGGGTGAATGTTTCAGCAGCAAATAAACTAAAATGGGGAAAATAATTGAAGTTGGACGATGTTACAGTGATGAATATATGATCAGAAGCTCATCTTAGGATCACAGATAATGCCTAGACTGCCAAAAAAACTGATTAAATCTTAGACAGTTTCGAGGCATGGGGATAGTAGCTAGAAAACAAAGTTTGGAATGAAAGTAATTGTTTCAGTTATTCCAATTAGGTGGAATTTCTGCTCACCAAGTTCAGATTGTTGAGAAAGCGATCTAATTATTTAGAACATAGAACAATACAGCGCAGTACAGGCCCTTTGGCCCTCGATGTTGCGCCGATCCAAGCCCACCTAACCTATACTAACCCACTATCCTCCATATACCTATCCAATGCCCGCTTAAATGCCCATAAAGAGGGAGAGTCCACCACTGCTACTGGCTTAACAGCAATAAAGATGAGGAAGGGAGAGCTGGGTGCATGTCAAGATTAATTATGTGTTTTTGATCATGTTGAAGGGTAGCAGCTGGATAAGAATTAGAAGGGGGAGAGGATGGATCCTTGTGAGACACTGGTGAAAGGAGAAAGTGAGGACTGCAGATGCTGGAGATCAGAGCTGAAAATGCGTTGCTGGAAAAGCGCAGCAGGTCAGGAAGAAGGGCTTCCTGAAGAAGGGCTCATGCCCGAAACGTCGATTCTCCTGCTCCTTGGATGCTGCCTGACCTGCTGCGCTTTTCCAGCAACACATTTTCAGACACTAGTGATAACACTGCTCGAATGGGAAGAGGAGCCATTGCACGAAATACTCTGGCGACAGCTGGAAGGATAAGAATGGAACCAAATGAGAGCAATCCCATCCAGGTGCATGGTAATGGGAAGGTTCTGGAAGAGGATGGTGTAGTTAAAGGCTGTATTCATTAAGAGGGATGAGAGATTGTGTACGTTTGTCATAGTCACATAGGTTGTCATTTTGGAATTTGATATGAGTTGATTCACTGTAATAAAATGCAGCTACAACAGCATCAATAATTAGCTGTTCACTTTTCACTAGAGAATCTCAAACCACAATCACAATCATAAAATCACAACCCTATTTGCACTGAGATAACACCCGTAAATACATCTTTCTTGAGATCAATCCTTCATTGCTTTCAACATAATCAATTTCCACAAATCTTGCATGGTTTCCTGTTGCTTACCCGTTCTGTATGTTGTGCCAATTAAAAATCTGTGCCATTCACAGCACTGACTCCCACTGTTAGTATTATCTGAGCAATATACAGTACTCAGTATCAATGTTATTAGCATCTGCAGCATTCACAGCACTGACCCCTAGTGTTATTCATTCTGCAGCAGAACTGCAGTGTAAGTTTTTAAAACACAATAATTCTGTATAAGTAAGCACTTATAAATTACTTGACATGGCTGTGGACTGCAAATCCTGTCAGATGGATGAGGAAGACCCGTAGTTGCTAATCTTAAAAATTCCCTTTCCCTTTTCAAAGGAATAGCATTCAAGTAAGTAACCTCAGTTCCTTGTCTGCAACCATTTTCCTGCCATCACCAAGATCGGGCTGTAATAAGCATCCAAACTTTAAATATGTGCCTAATTTCTTAATTGTCCTACAAGTTTGAAAAATCATCTCCAATTACAAACTACTCCAACCAACAAAGTGCACTTACTAATTTATGAGCACACAGCCTTGCCAACTCCGACTGTGTTCCTGCAGATTTCGTTACATGACTACCTGCCTCCAAACAGCCTATTGCTATGTTCCAGCCATCGATAACTGAAACAACTATCCCTGAAAATGACACCTTCCCTGCATTAAGGGAGCATTGTTCAATGATTGATTTTTTTTTACTGTCAGCAAAACGTCTTCCTATCTTTAATAAGTAGATTAGGTGGATTGGCAATGCTAAATTTCCCTGTAGTGTCCAGGGTTATGCAGACTAATTGGCTTCACTATGGTAAATGCGGAGTAACGGGGGTAGGGTGGGGATGCCCTTCAGAAGGTTGGTGCAAACTTAAATGGCCTTTATATACACTGTAGGGATTCTATGATTCTAAAAAGTACACAAAGAAAAGGAAAAGAAGCACAGTTTTCTTTAATTGCTTCTATTATTTTACACTTGGTTTTCTTGCAGCATTGTACAGGAGTTTAAGTTTTAATTGCTAGAAGCTCTGTAATAACCATGGAATTCTGTCAACTCCTGCTGGAGCAGCATATACCTTTTAAAGTGTGGACAGCAATAAAGCCTAAACTTCAGTTCCAAAATCAAAGCTTGATGTGTATAATCCTGTAGTAAAGGACTTTAAGGTTGGCTTTTTGGTAAGGAATGAGTACATCGAAGAAGAAAACATTTGCTATGCCCGAGGTTACTCTAATTAATTTCTTTCTTAATTGACCTAGAGCTGCATTAACATAGATGCCATGAAAACTTGCCTAGCATGATTCTGTGAACTGTGTTATTGCCTCCAGGGAGCTAGCATTCACTTATTGTCTTTTGACATGATGTCACTCTTCAACCAACCGTTTTACATACTAAGTTATGTTAATGAGAGTTCCTGTTGTGACTGTAAAATTGAATCATTTGAACTAGTTTTCAGATATCTAGAGAGCCATTTTAGTGGAACCGTGTGTAATTATAACTAATTCCTTAATCTAATACAGAAGCAAAGTTGGTTCGACCAATACATGAGTTAACCATTTTTGTGCAAAATATGCAGTACAACTTAGTTATTAAAGAATGAAATTATGGCTGTATGGAGTCTGGATTTAAGCTTAATAAATACCACTAAATTATCTGACTTTCCTGCAAATTACAGGTGTACAAATATTGAATGCAATAGACATGTAACTGGATGTGCAGATATTAAATGGTATTAGATTTGTCTATTGACAGATACCTTTTCAAATTTGTTTTAATTAATTTTAACTGTATCTATATTTTATACAGTAGATTCTTGACCATGTCCACATGGATTTCTTTGCCTTAGTTTGTGAGCTGCTCTGGACCAAAAGCAATAGACAAACTATGTAATAAAAATCGTGAGTGGTATTTTATGTCCTCACCCCATTGCACGGCAACTTTGTAGATGGGGTAGCTTTGAATAGCTTTCCTGTCCCATTACTAATTCAACTTTATTTAAGGGCCTCATTCTCCGATCACTGGTGTTAAATCAGTGGCAGGCGTGTCTATTGCTACATGGGTTGCTTCGATGAAACCACTGTACACTCATTCATTTCTGTAGCTTGCCACATACAAATCTCCTTGTACATAAAACCTCACATCTATTTGTTTCTGCACCCACTTTAAAATTGTACTATTTAACTTACGCTGTTTCTCCTCATTCTTTCTTTTTGAATGCTTCAGTTCCCATTTATCTGTGTTAGGTTTCATCAGTCCTGTTTCTATGACTGTCAGACAAAATGTCAGCCTTTCCTTATACTCACTAGCTTCTTCCTGGTCTATCACTGACTAAGAATGTTCCTGTTCTAGCACTTCTGAAATATAAAATGAGCAAGGGATAGTTTGTAGCCAGGGGAGAGCAGAAAATAAGTATGTGCCTGTACCTTCTATATCTTGTGAATTAGAAGTGGGGTGATGAAAGAATGATTAGATAATTTGGAAATATCATAGGCTCAGGAATAGGCCATTTAGCCCGTCAAGCCTGTTCCACCTTTCAGTGAGGTCATGGCTGATCTGTGACCCAACACTATATACTTGCCTTTGGCCCATATCCCTTTATGTCTTTGTTTGAGAAAAACATATTTATCTCAGATTTAAAGTGAGCAACTTGAAGTAACTGCACGCAGGCCAGTATTCCATCACCAAGTCTTCCTTTATCTGTATGTGCACAGTACACTGGCTGGGATCAGACAGATTGGAATCAGTCCCTGGTGTGATGAGATCCTGAATCCACTGTTTATATCTGTCAGCCAAGGCTCCCTGATTGACCCAGGTTAAAACCCTGATCAAGGTCTCATAGTCAATAAGGCCAATTTGATTCCAGTCGCTATGCAACTGCTGTAGCATCAACTGCCATTTATGAAACAGAGTTTCAAACATCTGCCACCCTTTGTGTATGGAAGTGCTTCCTAACATCTCTCCTGAGTAGTCTGGCCCTAATTTAGTCTATGTCCCCTAGTTCTAGGATCCCCAACTGGTGGAAATAGGTTATTTTTATCTACCCTGTCTTTTCCTGTTATTATTTTGAACATGTGGATCAGATCATCCATTTACTTTCTGAATTCTAGAGAAAACAAGAGTAATTTGCATAAACTTTCCTCAAAACTTAACCAGTGAAGTTAGGTATCATTCTTGTAAGTCTACACTGCACTCCTTCTAAGGCCAGTATATCCTTCCTAAGGTGTGGTGCCCAGATCTGCTCGTGCTACTCCATGTGGAGCCTAACCAGAATTTTATATAGCTGCAGCATAACATCTGCATCCTTTATTCCAGTCCTCTAGATTTAAAGGCCAGTATTTCATTAGTCATCTTGATTATTTTCTGTGTTTGTTCATCTCATTTTAAAAATCTATGCTCATGAATCCCCAAATCTCTTTGAATATCCACTATATTTAACTTCATACCATCTGGAAAGCAACCTGATCTATTCTTTCACTGTCGAAAATGGGTAATTTCAAATTTGGTTACATTGAAATCTCAGCCACAGTTTTGCCCATTCATCTTGTCTATCAATATATCTTTGTGGTTTAATGCTATCATCTATGCTGCCTACATTGCCACCTAACTTTGGATAAATGACTGACTGTGCCATTATCCAAATTGTTAATAAGCAATGTGAATAATTGAGACCCAGCACAGTTCCCCTGGGACATCACTAGTCACATCCGGCCAATTTGAGTACCTACTCATTGTTCTTACTTTCTGTTGCTTGCTGCTCAACTACTTTCCCAGCCATGTCACAGAAATTCCCCATAATACCATGGTCTTCTGCTTTAGGTAACAATCTACTTTTGGGAAATCTATGTAAACAACATCCATAGACATTTCCCTGTCCACTACCTTAGTCCTCAACCAGTTATCCTCAATGTCAATTCTTCTGACGTCACCAGTTGCCATGGTCTCAGAGATGCCCCTTCTCATGATGACCACCACTGTCGTATAATCAAGCATACTTGTCCCAATCCAAATCTTTGCCATTGCTATTTATTATTCACATCTTTCTCTTGCAAGAAAGAGAAAGTAAATCAGTGAAATATCTTGTGCCCCTGAAAGAGAGAGCAGAAAGAGGGTTGAGGCACAATATTAGTGCAAACATACAATCAAGGAATGAGAGTTGGCCACTTGACCTTTCCAGCCTGCCTCACCATTTAATAAGATCGTGGTTTAAAATAATTTTATCCTCGACTCTACATTCCTCACACCCCAGATAATCTTCCATCCCCCGGTAATCAAGAATCTATGTAAATCTATCTTAGAAATACTTAAAGAGTCTGCATTTACTGCCTTTTGAGGAAAGGAATTCTAAAGAGGCTGAATCCTCTGAGAGTAAACCTTTTTCCTCATTTCTGTCTTAAATGGGTGACACCTTATTTTTAACCTATGACCCCAGTTCTGGATTCTTCCATAAGAGGAAACATCCTTTCCACATCCACCCAGTCAAGTCTCCACAGGATCTTATTTGTTTCACTTAAGTCACTTCTGGCTCTTCTAAATTCTAGATGATGTAGGCCGAGCCCTTCCAGTCTTTCCACGTCAGACAATCTATTCATTGAGGTATTAGTCGAATAAACCTTCTCTGAATGTTTTCCAACACATTACTACCTTTTTATGACCAGCACTGTACAGTACTCCAAATGCAGTCTCACCAACACCCTATATTATGGAAGTATAACATCGCTCCTCTTGGATTAAATGACCCTTGCAGCAGAAGACAACATTCTATTAGCTTTCCTGATTACATTCTGTACTTTCCTACTAATCGTTAGCAATTCATGCACTGGGACTCCTAGATCTCTCCGCATCTCCAACTCTTCAGCCTCTCACTATTTAGATGGTATGTTCCTTTTATATTTTGTATGCCAAAGTGGACAATTTCACACCTACCTACATTATATTCCAGCTGCCAGATCTTTGCTCACTCACTTAACTTATAGATATCTCTTTGTCGACTCTTTATGTCCTCTTCACAACTCACTTTCCCATCTATCTTTGTGTGATCAACAAATTTAGCTGCCATACCTTTAGTCTTTTCATCAAAACCATTTATATAAAATATAAAGAATCGAGGCCCAACACTGACCCGTGTGGCACATCCTGCCAACCTGAACAAATCCATTTATGCCTCCTATCTGCTTTCTGTTAGCTTGTCAATCTTTTGTCCATACCAGTATGTTGTCCCCCACACAATGAACTCTTATTTTCCTCAATAAAGTTTGACATGATACCTCATCAAATGCATTCTGGAAATCTAATTATAATACATTTGCCTGTTCCCTCTCTTACTACTTCAAAGACCTCAATAAAGTTGTTAAACGTGATTTCTCTGTGACAAAACTATGTTGGCTCTGCCTGATTACCTTGAACTTATCCAAGTACCTTGTTATAACGTCTTTAATAATACCTTCTAACATGTAAGCTAACTGGCCTGTTGGTTCCTGGTTTCTGCCTTCCTCTCTTTAGGCAGTGACGAGTGGGGTACTACAGGGTTCAGTGCTGGGACCCCAGCTCTTCACATTATACATTAATGATTTGTATGAAGGAATTGAATGCAATATCTCCAAATTTGCAGACAACACTAAGCTGGATGGCAGTGTGTGGTATAAGGAGGATACTAAGGGGCTGCAGGGCAAATTGGAAAGGCTGGCTGAGTGGGCAAATACTTGGCAAATGCAATATAAAGTGGATAAACATGAGGTTATCCACTTTGGTGGCAAAAATAGGAAGGCAGATTATTATCTGAATGATGATAGTTTAGGCAAAGGTGAGGTGCAATAAGACCTGGGTGTTATGATGGAACAGTTGTTGAAGTTGGCAAGCAGGGTCTTAAAGAAGGTTTACACCTAAAATGTTGACTTTTCCACCTCATGATGCTGCCTAGTTTGCTGTGTTCTCCTAGCCTGCTGCTTGTCTACCATGGATTCCAGCATTTGTAGGGTTTTTTTGTCTCTAAGCAGGTGCAACAGGCAGTGAGGAAAGCTAATTGCATGCTGACCTTCATAGCGAGAAGGTTTGAGTGTAGGAGTAGAGATGTCTGGCTGCAGCCAAACAGGGTCTTGGTGAGGCCACACCTTGAGTATTGTGGGTAGTTTTGGTCTCCTAATCTGAGGAAGGACATTCTTGCTATTGAGGGATTCTAGCGAAGGTTCACCAGATTGATTCTTGGGATGGATTATGAAGTTGAAGGCTTGTACTGTACCTTTAAGAGAGAGTGAATGCTGTTCTGAACTGAGCTGACAAGGACTTATGATATGGCTAGATGGCAGTCTCACAGTGTGTTGTAAAATTGAAAATATGTAACCTTTAGCTGTGAAATGAATACCTGAGTTGGTTGCTGTTTTGACAACAATTCGAATTTCACCAAACAGTTTAAATTATGCCCCAGGCAACTAAAATCCAATCGAGTTTGAACTTCTTTTTGCCAACATCAAACCAATGAGACGATGCGATGGTGGGGATATAAAAATGCAGGCATTTTGAAAATTGCAGACAGAGCAACTGCCATCAACACAGATCCAAGAAATTAGGAAACACTTTTTTGTCAAAGGTACCTTTTCAAATGAAGCATATTCACAAGAAAATGAAAGACGACAACCCAGGGTGATCTTCAGCCGGAAGAAGATAGACACAGAAGACGATGGCCTGCTGTGTGGTTTTGAAATTAAGTTGATGTAATTTTAATAAGTGTTTTAATGGAACAGCACAGCGTTACAGAGTTGGAGGCAGTAATAAGAATTAAGAGAAAGGGGGGCTAAGTGTTGTTAATAGTCATTGTTTAATGTTCACTTTTAGAGTTAAAGCATTATATATTATATATTAAGAATTGATATTATTTTCTTTAAGTAGTGGAATTTTGGAGTTCTCTGTCACTCATATTTTAAGATTATGAGGCAAGGTTAGCTTTATTGGGTGTTTGGTTTAGTTAACTGAAGGGTTTACCACAGTGTCGTAACAGATGGCAGGACTGACATATAAAGAAAGACATGATCAACCGGCCTTGTACTCTCTGGAATTTAGAAGAATGAGGAGGGGATCTCATAGAAACATATAAAATCCTGATGGGACTGGACAGGCTAGATGCAGGAAGAATGTTCCTGATGTTAGGGAAATCCAGAACTACGGATCACAGTCTAAGAATAAGGAATAAGCCATTCAGGACTGAGATGAGGAAGAATTTCTTCACTCAAATAGTTGTGAACCTGTGATTTCTCTCCCACTGAATGTTTGTTAAGTATATTCAAGAGGGAACTGGATGTGGCGCTTGTGACTCAAGGGATCAAGGGGTATGGAGAGAAAGCAGGAATGGGATATTGACACAGCATGATCAGCTATGATCACACTGCCTGGTGGTGCAGGCTCAAAGAGCCAAATGGCCGATGCCTGCACCTGTTTTCTGTGTTTCTGTGTTTATTTATAAATAAGTTATATTAGCTATTTTCCAACTTAAAAGAACTTTCTCCAAATCTAATGAATTTTGGCATATTAAAACCAGTGCATCAACTATTTCACCAGATAAGTACAACCATTGAGACCCTAAGATGAAATTATCAGGACCTGAGAACTTGTCAGTTCATTGTTCCGATAATTTCCTCTGTATTACTTGCCTGATAATTGTAATTTTCCTGTGTTCCTCTCTTTCTTCCAATACATTGATTTACAGCTATTTCGAGGATGTTAGTGGTATCCTCTCTCGTGAAGAAAATATCTGTTCAATTCTTTTCCGTTACTAATTTCCCTCACACTCATTTTCTGTAGGGCCAGTACTTTCTTTGTTAACTCTTTTTTTTTAAATCTGAAGAAAATTTTCCTGTCTGTTTTTATATTTTTGGCAAACTTTCACTTGTACTCTAATTTTTTCCCTCCTTTATTATTTTAATATTAATACTCAACCAATCGGTTGACTTGCCAGTCAGCACCCTTTTCTCTTGTAATATATATTATTGTGATCTTTTAGCAAGAGGTAAAGCTCCAGCAACATGTCTTTTTTTTCCTGCAATATTCAAGAATACAATCAGAGTTTTAGCATGTTGTATAAAATGTTGAGAAAAGGGACGGCATGGTGGCTCAGTGGTTAGCACTGCTGCTGCACAGCACTAGGATCTCCGGTTCGATTCCAGCCTTGGGTGACTGTCTGTGTGGAGTTCGCACATTCTCCCCGTGTCTGCGTGGGTTTCCTCCAGGTGCTCCGGTTTCCTCCCACAGTCCAAAGATGTGCAGGTCAGGTGAATTGGCCATGCTAAATTGCCCGTAGTGTTAGGTGCATTAGTCAGAGGGAAATGGGTCTGGTGGGTTACTCTTTGGAGGGTCAGTGTGGATTGGTTGGGCCAAAAGGCCTGTTTCTACACTGTAGGGAATCTAAAACAATTCAATTTGTGGATCCCAGGTTTGGCAGTAGCATTAAAATTCTTCGATTGTGTAATGGTGTCTCATATGGATAGGCACATGAATGGTGTTTGGTTCTTGGGGAAGGAGACCTTGGTGGATCTGCTGCCTCAAAAAAGAAATTATCTGATAAAAATCATTGTCTTGAACCTTCGTAGATCAATGAGAAACTCTGAAGTGATGCAAGGAACAGAAGACTCAATAGTTGTCAAGTACAGGGTCATTGCAGTTAAAAAAAAAGACAAGTTGAATGAGGATGAGAGCAATTTTACTATATATAACTCTTATAATAGAAGACAAAATCAGAATAACAATATTAGGCAAATGAATCGCGATCATTTTCACAAAACACATGCTTCAGCTGTAATCGCATTATATAGAGAATTGCCAAGCAGAGGAGAGGTGACCTCCTTGAAATAACACATCACAAAAAAGGAGTAGAAAGATTGGCATGTAAGTGCCAGCGGCTTTCCCTCAGTTGAAAGAGATCATCTGTTTAGCGTTGTGGTTCTCATCGTCTTTGCTGACATTGTGACTCAAAGCGTAATCAAATTTGATGGGTATATTGTTGCCATTTTGAACAATTAATGACAGGGAGGCAATTGCTATTTTGTCAGTGCTTTCATGCTTCAAGCGGAGCATCGGATTGTCTTTTTTGTCTTCTCTTTGCGAACCTTTAGAACATTAGCGTTCAGATGGGGAGATTATTTACAACTGTTCAGACACCCTGATAAATCCATTGTATTTTGTAGAAGGTTGAGCTGGTACAGCTGATCAGATGTTTGATCTCCTCACTGATGGTAGCCTTTTGAGAAAGGTAGCTGCCTGGCTATGGGAAATGGTCAGTAAATAAGACAGCTAGTACATGAAAGGCTTAACTTACAGCGCAAGATTAGCTCCAACCATCAGGATTTAAAGGACCGTTCCTGGGAGGAGCTAACCAGTGTCCCATGAGATCTCCACTCTTCAGTGTCTATATTGATTTGGTAATTGATCTTAATGTCAGCAACATCCTAAGTTGAGCCTGATGTCTTACAAGAGACAACCATACATTTTGATGTAATGTATTAGCTGCTAAGTAATATGTAATTATCCATTACTGCTTAATCAAAACTGAACCTAAGTTCTGCTCAATATGTTACATGGGAATCTTTCCGCATTTAATATCAATAGCTTGAATAGTGGCAGTAAATCTATTCATATTATGTTAGCAGTGTGAGCAACTGAAGAATCTATCATTCAATGCAAATGGGAAGTGGGATATTTAGCTCACCAGGTGAGGTGTGATACTTGACTTTTGCTTTGGCATCATATAAGTGAGGTTTCTTAAAAGTAGAATAAAAATCATGGAAAGTGACTTGCAAATCTAGTGGCAATGCTGCAGTCTGCCAACTGTTAATTATACCTATCTATGGTGACCAGTTTAGTTTTTTTTAGATTACATTACAGTGTGGAAACAGGCCCTTCGGCCCAACAAGTCCACACCGACCCGCCGAAGCGCAACCCACCCATACCCCTGCATGCGGACAATTTAGCATGGCCAATTCACCTGACCTGCACATCTTTGGACTGTGGGAGGAAACCGGAGCACCCGGAGGAAACCCACACAGACACGGGGAGAACGTGCAAACTCCACACAGTCAGTCGCCTGAGGCGGGAACTGAACCCGGGTCTCAGGCGCTGTGAGGCAGCAGTGCTAACCACTGTGCCACCGTGCCGCCCACAAGTTTAGGGCATGGACACGTCTGGGTTAAAGAAATTTCTATCCATGATCCCCATATTGTATAATTTTTTTTTAAACAGATATTTAATCAGTAAGAGAATTGAGAAAAGGTTATGGAGAAAAGGAAGGAAGATCAACTATGGTCTCATTGAATGGCAGGGCAGACTTGAAGGGCTGAATGGCCTACGTCTGCTCCTATGTTCTATGGTGTAAGAGTCATACTATTGGTCGGGGCTTGAACCTGGAGTATTCTTAAGTGAAAACTTATTTCACAAATGCTCATTAACACCAGGGGATCTTGCCTGCCTGGAGATGTCAATGGGTATATCACTCTTCATTACATCAGTCCATCTGCTTGAACTGTCCAGAGGATAAAGACTAATATATCTCGACAAGTGTTATTTAATGTAAACATGTATTGTTTCCCCAAGGCAATTACATCACTGTGCTTCCAGAGGGAAGCAATGCACCAAGAATGCCTGAAACTGTGTACTTTAACTAAATCAATGAATGGTTGATCAATGCGAAGATCTGATATCATACATTAATACCTAATTTTAGTTATTTCCTCACAGAAAGAAAAACACATTCTGTCCATTCAATGATAGCCCATAATCCCTGGAACATTATCATAAATCTTTACTGCACCCTCTTTAAATTCTACAAACCATTCCGCAAGTGTGGTGCTCAGATCCAGCACCCTAGTTGTGGCTAAATCAGTTTTTAAATAAATATTCATCATAACTGTTAGGCATAGAGTAGAAAAGCAACACTTTATAAAGTTCAGGATCCTTGTGTCTTTTGAACCACTTTCTTATCCTACCCTGTCATCCCAGTTTAGAATTATATTTTTAGTTTATATTGTCTTTATTCATTCTTCTGACCAAATGTATCATTTAACTTTCTGTTTTAAATTGCTTCTGCTACATGTCTGCTCTTCCATCAGTCTGTTTATGCCTTCCTGACATCCATTAATATGCCCTTTGAGTTCACCTTGTTTTCAATTTTTCTGCCATTTGCAATTTTTAAAATTATGGCCTGCACACCACCAATATTGATCATGAAAAGTAGTATAGCCCTCTGAGGAACACTGCTGTGAAATCTTTTCACTCTGAAAGGCAACTATTTTTGCTCTCTTTCCTATTACTCGTGAAACCTTATATCCACACTACCACTTTCTCTTTTATTCCATGAGTTTGAATTTTCTGGTTCTTTATCAAATGCCTTAGACAAGTCATCACTATTGTCTTTATTGTTTCGAGAAACCTTCCCACCTCTAAATTGACTGGACTGTAACTATTAGGTTTATTCTTGCACCTTTTTTGAAAAAGGGTGCAGCATTTGGAGAATTTTTTAAGATTAAATGGCCAATACTTGTATGATTTTTACCTTCATTTCACTCATCCAGTTTTGGTGATTTATCAATATTAAAGACGGCTAAGCTTTCCAGCAACACTCTATCAATTTTAGCCCATTTAGATGACAGCTCTCTTTTTGACGATGACTTCAATAACATTTTTTCCCTATATAAGCCCTACCCCTAAAAATGTCTTTGGCCTTGCAGGATCTGCAAGATTGAATGGCCAGCCAATATGCTTGACTGCAGCATGGTGGCTCAGTGGTTAGCATTACTGTCTCACAGCACCAGGGACCCAGGTTCAATTCCAACCTCGGGTGATTGTGTGGAATTTGCACATTTTCCCTGTGTCTGCATGGGTTTCCTCTTGGTGCTCTGGTTTCCTCCCACAGTCTAAAGATGTGCAGGTTATTTGGTAAATTGCCCGTAGTGTTCAGGGATGTGTAGGCTAGGTGCATTAGTCAGGGAAAATGGAGAGTAATAGAGTAGGGGATTGGGTCTGGGTGGGTACTTTCAGAGGGTGGGTATGGACTTGGGCCAAATGGCCTGTTTCCACAGTGGAGGGATTCTATGATATCTTTGGCTGCAGCCTCACTGGTTAAATTTATACCATTCTGAAAAACTGTTCCCAGACTTTAAACATTGAATGTGTTTTTCTCTGTACAAATGCCACCAAACCTGCTGCATTTCTCTAGTACTTGCTGCTTTTGTTTCAGATTTCCAGCATTTACAGTTTTTTGTTTTGAATTTATTAGACTAGTCAACATTTGTGGTGTCATTCTATCTTGTAGATTTATACAGTACCTTACACATCCTCAGGATGTCACAAAATATTTCACACCCAGTGAATTACTTTCAAAATGTAGTTACATTAATATCGACACACTCAGATGTGAATCAATTTGCATCAATTTTTTTGTAAACAGAAATAAGCAGTTAACCGGTTTTTGATGGAGTGTTGATCTGAATAATGACAGGAGGGATCTTTATCATCTAATTAATATTATGGACCAGACCAAACCCCTCAAATATATTAAGAAGAAAGCGCAGACCCGAATTTTTTCTTATTTTAAAGGCCAGTACCAGGCGTTGCATTCCGAATGGAATTCAGTTGTGCAAACTACCAGTCATAGAGTCATAGACATGTACAGCATGGAAACAGACAATTCGGTCCAGCTCATCCATGCTGACCAGATATCTGAAATTAATCTAGTCCCATTTGTTAGCACTTGGTCCATATCACTCTAAACCCTTCCTATTCATTTACCTAGATGCCTTTTAAATGTAATTGTTGTAGCCTCCACCACGTCCTCTAGCAGCTCATTCTATCAACACACCACACTTTACATGAAAAAGTTGCCCCTGAGGTTCCTTTTAAATCTTACCCGTCTCACCCTAAACTTATGCCCTCTAGTCTGGACTCCCCCAAACCAGGGAAAAGACTTTGTCTATTTATCCTATCCATGCCACTCATGATTTTATAAACCTCTATAAAGTCACCCCTCAGCTTCTGACACTCAAGGGAAAACAGCCCCAGCCTATTCATCTTCTCCCTATAGCTCAAACCCTCCACCCTGGCAACATTCTTGTAAATCTTTTCTGAGCCCTTTAAGTTTCATAAACTCCTTCCTATAGGAGGGAGACTAAAATTGCATGCAATATTCCAAAAGTGGCCTAATCAATGTCCTGTACAGCCACAACATGACCTCCCAACTCCTATACTCAATGCTCTGACTAATAAAGAAAAGCATACTAAACACCTTCTTCACTATCTTATCTACCTGCGACTCCACTTTCCAAGAACTATGAACCTGCACTCCAAGATCTCTTTGTTCAGCAACACTCCCCAAGACCTTACCATTAAGTGTATAAGTCCTGCCTTGTTTTGCCTTTCCTATATAAATTAAACTCCAATCTTGAAGCAAAATATACTTTCTTCTACCCTATAATTAAAATACAACAAAAGAAAGAAGAAATTGAAATAACTTTATTGCAAAAATTAGCAGAATAATAGATTACTTAACTACTAAGCAGTAACCATTCCAATGCAGTAACATCCAATAAAAACATTTTTGGCGAAGGCAAATTCAGTAAAATATATTGTCTCACATGCAATTCTCCAGTCCAGGAGGAAAAACGTCAAGAGAAATCTCTGAGAGAGAGAGAGAGCATAGCAGGAAGAGATGTATTGCAGCTTCCAAAGCCAACTTCAAGACCTCAGCCACTGCTACTGAAAAGCTAAAAATAAAAAGCCTGGTTTTGTGGAAGATTGACAGCACCCACTCAGGCTGCTTCTCTATTGTTTCAAATTTAGAAAGAAAATATTGAAGGCCTCGCAAGCTGTTCACTTTATGGGCTTTGAGTAGTCTGCTCTTCACCTCTCTCTCAACCTTTCTTCATGAAAAAAAGGACAAATACACCTCTTAAAACAATAGTACCATCATGCAAAGCAACCATGCAGTGCTTCAGAACAGGTAGCCCATGTCTCTGTTTCCTCTCCCTAACAGACTTAGGGAGGCAGATGGTGAGAAAACCTTCAATTAGGGAATAGAAATAGTGTCAAGAAATATGCATTAAGTAGACCAGCACTCTGACAGGGCCAACACAGGAGGAAGTTTGGAAAATGCAGATAACAGCATTCGACTTCTGTTTCTTTCATATGCTGTAATCATCCCTTAGGCAAGATTTTCACAGTTATTATGCTTTGACATGCAGTACTCCAAATATTTCAGCTGCTCAGTGAGAAGGGATGAACTGTCACCTCTTCTTCATTCACCCACTCCATAAGTTGGCAAAATAGTAAAAGTTTATTAGTTACCAAACATAGAAAGAAATAATATTGTAGCATTTGTACACACAGATTAGGAATAAGAAGTGAGTCCCAAACAAATATAGAAATTAAAAGGTAAGTGGGTCAGTCTCTCTAGGTAATCCATGAAGTGTAGTAGTGGAGTGTTGATAGCTCAGTAGTCGATTTTGAGATTTTTAACTTTGCAATCAGTTGAAATCCTTTTCCCCTTGTCCTTTTACGGGTGGTTGGCTGATAGTGCTCAGAGTGAGAGTGTCCTTCTATCCTGTTTCCTTTTTACTTGCTTGTTTGATGGTTGGTGTCTTGCCAGTGAAATTGAGATAGTCTTTTTACCTTCAACAGTGGGAAAACAAGTAGGTGTCTCTTCAACAGTACGTTCACAGCACACTAGCACAATACCAGAAACCCAGGTTCAATTCCACCCACAGGTGATTGTGTAGAGTTTATGCATTCTCTCTGTGTCTGTGTGGGTTTCCTCTGGGTCCTCCAGTTTCCTCCCACAGTCCAAAGTTGAGCAGGCTTGGTTAATTAGCCATGACAACTGCAGGGTTACAGGGATAGGAAAGAAGGGGAGGTCTGGGTGGGATGCTCTTCCAGCAGTCAGTGTGGACTTGATGGGCTGAATGGCTTGCTTCCATACTATAGGGATTCTATGATTTCAATTTGAAGTTTCCCTGACTCAATGGGTGTGGCATTCCTCGAGGTCTTTAAGACTGAAGAACACAAGAATTGAATTTATACGTGTAGTTTTCTTTTTGTCTGCAGCAACTCTCTTTTATAAAACAAATTTCAGAATTAAAATTTTAAAATGTCCATAGTTCTTCAGGGTTCTGATCCATTGTCATTTATGCAGAGCATTTTTGATTTGACTCAAGTCCAAATATTTGGGTAGAGATTGGGTCTCATTAGACATGAGTATTGGTCACAGAAGCAATGAACAGTCTTCTCCCTGATGGAGCTTCACCACCTCTGTCCTACATATTTCTGAATGCTGCAGAGAAAAGAAAGATTAGTTGACCTGAGAGGACCATATATAGCCATGCATTTCCATGCTTTGGCTGTTGTACTAATCTTGCAATAAAGATACATCAGGAAAGCTGTCACACAAATTCAGGGTCTGAATTTGAGGTTTTTTTATGATCCACAAGGAAATTTTATCACCCATTCTACAATTTGCCAATTTCAATGGGTGGTAGTACGAAGGAAATTGGCAGTCTCAGCTGTTGGCCACTAAACTTCCATCCATAATTGCCACTATTTCCCAATTTGTTCCTTCCAACTGCTACTTCACTCTGACAGTGCTTAATCTTAGAATGACCCCTATTGTGAAGCCACATGAAAATATTTTATTTGCCTTTGTTTTACAGGAAAATAAATCATTTGTTCAGTACGTGGCAATACATGAAAGTCTTTTAGAACATAGAACATAGAACAATACAGCACAGAACAGGCCCTTTGGCCCACGATGTTGTGCCGAACATTTGTCCTAGCTTAAGCACCCATACATGTACCTATCCAATGGCCGCTTAAAGGTCACCAATGATTCTGACTCTGTCACTCCCACAGGCAGCGCATTCCATGCCCCCACCACTCTCTGGGTAAAGAACCTACCCCTGACATCCCGCCTATACCTTCCACCCTTCACCTTAAATTTATGTCCCCTTGTAACA
>NC_057713.1:109155527-109177231 GCF_004010195.1 Chiloscyllium plagiosum | reverse complement strand
CACTTGACAGGGTTGAACTCTATCTGCCACTCCTCAGCCCAGCTCTGCATCATATCTAAGTCCCTCTGCAGCCGACAACAGCCCTCCTCACTGTCCACAACTCCACCTCTCTTCGTATCATCTGCAAATTTACTGACCCACCCTTCGACTCCCTCATCTAAGTCATTAATAAAAATTACAAACAGCAGAGGACCCAGAACTGATCCCTGCGGAACTCTACTTGTAACTGGGCTCCAGGCTGAATATCTACTATCTACCACCACTCTCTGACTTCGACTGGTTAGCCAGTTTTCTATCCAATTGGCCAAATTTCCCTCTATCCCATGCCTCCTGACTTTTCGCATAAGCCTACCATGGGGAACCTTATCAAATGCCTTACTAAAATCCATGTAGACTACATCCACTGCTCTACTCTCATCCACATGCTTGGTCACCTCCTCAAAGAATTCAGTAAGACTTGTAAGGAAAGACCTACCCTTCACAAATCCGTGCTGCCTATCCCTAATCAAGCAGTGGCTTTCCAGATACTCATAAATCCTATCCTTCAGTGCCCTTCCCATTACTTTGCCTACCACCGAAGTAAGACTAACTGGCCTGTAATTCCCGGGGTTATCCCTATTCCCTTTTTTGAACAGGGGCACAACATTCGCCACTCTCCAGTCCCCTGGTACCACCCCGTCTTTTGCTCTTCAAACATTCAAAGTTCTGCCTCTAAATGAGTATACTTTTTTGTTACCTTGTAGCATAACATTATTTGAAGCGAACTTTCCTCTAAACATCCTTACAAAATTTCCCATTGTGCTTTGATTTTTTTTCCAAGTAATCCTATACTTAACACATGATTGCATATGGAACATATTGTAATTTGACTATTAAATGCTGTGGTAGGAACAAAAGGTCTTTATGTCAGCAGACTGTGAGATACATTTGAACTTCTGGTTGTATCATCTAGTGTTTTCTCCAGGCAGAGTTCTATCATTACACAAAGGAGGCAAACAGTAGCAACCGAATTCACTTGATCATTTGTGGAAATGAAGTTCACAGAAATTAAGTTCTAAATACAATAGAGTGTGCATAGGTTCTGAAAAACACAAAAAATATGAAATTCTATTGGCCAGACTACCAAGTTACTCTCATGCCTTTCTCAACTTACTTGTCTAAAACAGGTGTTAGGTGTTACTTAAAAGCCAAATTCATCCAGCAAGATTATATATTTGCAAATTCCCTTTCAAGGGATGGTGCTCTGAGTGGTGTCTCCCAATGAGAACCATGCAACCCTGCAATATAGGATGCTTATTAAACCAACTTGTTTTGTCAGTGCAAGGGCAGCAAGTTGAGCTTTGATATAGAACTACTTTCAATTCTGTGAACAGATACTCAGCAGATGGCATGGGATGTATCGTACTGCCTTGATTATAGTAGAATAGTGGCATGATTGAATCAATAGCTGCATTAACAATATAACATTTGAGCTTGTTACATATTGAGTATGTTAGAAAGTTGAAGGAGGGAAAGCCTGTGGAATAGCCTGTAAGTAGCAACTTAACATGGTAGGCATTACTGGCATTTTTTGGAGTGGTTTAGCAGCTGATATTGAGGCACTATCTACCAGACAGAAGAGGTTCGATCTTATTGCAAAAGAATACCTGCCTGTAACTGCTGTATTTAATTTGTGGTTAAATAAGCTGGAATTAATTTGGAGTCTAAAACAGGAACCCAGTATTTTCTTGGCATTGATCCAAGACTGTGTCCAGATTTTCTGATCAATGTTCATGGCAGTACTGATAATTATGGGAAGCAAAATAGCATTTTGTTTTGTTCCAGTTGCATATTTTATAGGAATATGTAAAGATTCCCGAATTTTAGTACTGAACTTTGGGAACTCAAATAACAGAATTTTCAAGAATATAGTTTCACATTATGTCTACAGCATATAGATTATTGTTATACTTATTTTTAAAGTTAGGATTTATTTATGCCATCCATATCTTTATAACAACTTCAAATTATTGGTAATCTAAAATTCTGCACTGCTGGCAAGAATCCATCCCATGGTGTTGCAGCATTGAGTTACCCTACCTCTGAGTTTAGCGATGGAATTTGCTTAGATTGCCATATGAGGCTTGCATAACATTGTAGTTTCAGTACACATATCAATATGGAAAATTAAAAATGAGATGAATCTTGAGGCAGCATGGTGGTTCATTGGTTAGCGCTACTGCCTCACAGTGCCACAGACTTGATTTTGATTCCAGTTTTGGATGATTGTGTGTGTGGAGTTCTCCATGTTCTCCCCCTGTCTGCATGGGTTTCCACTAGGTGCTCCAGTTTCGTGTCACGATCCAAAGGTGTGTGTAGATTAAGTGGATTGGCCATGGTAATTCACACTATAAGTCCAGGGATGTGCATGCTAGGCAGGTTAACCATGAGAAATGCAGGGTGGTAGGATTAGGGTAGGAGGGTAGGTCAGGGTTACAGGAATTAAGTAGGAGAGTGAGTCTGGGTACAATGCTTTTCAGAAGATTGGTACAGACTCGAAGGGCCAATGACCTCTTTTCTTGTTGTAGGAATTCAATTTTTTTTTCAAATTGTGAAATAATTATTAAATCGGATTATGAACATTTTTTTGTTGTATTTGTGTTTGCGTTAGTGGTCATAAAACTTTGACAGGCTGTTTCATGTGAAATTTCCATTTCATTGCAAATAAATATATTCCATTTCTGTAACCATGAAAGAATCCAATTTATGTTGCCTTTTTTGCTCTTTTCTGTGAATTACCACTTTGCTGTGGTGGAGAGGCTGGACTGTTCTCTTGGTCCCATGAGTGTTGCTGTCAGGTGTTCCCAACACTTAGTCAGGTCACCCATGACAGGAATGTTAGAGGGAAAGAACCAACAAGGTGTAATTCAAAACTTAATAGTGGAAGATATTTGTAGCAATTGGGAGATCACTGGTCATTGACCTTTCCTTGCCACTGGAACTAGATCTATCTGTCGTGATTATAATGAGGTCAGCCAGGTGGCACTCAGAGAATGAGTTCCCTGATTGGGGCTGTTAACCTGGTCCAATCAGGGAGCACTAGCTGAGAGATATAAACAGGAGAGTCACACCTGCACACACACAACATGGGTAAAAAAAAGCAAAAAGAAAAGAAAAAAATAAACAGGAGAGTCCCCCTCCAACTCTATTTTGAATTTAATCCCTACCCTCCCCTTCACTGTTTTGATCACACAGCACTGCCCTTTGATGTGAAGGGCAGTGCTTGTCACTGGCCACCCTGGTGTTTTCCTATCTTCAAAAAAGAAGAAAAAAAAACAGGAGTGTGGTGTCCTTGGAGAAGGAGCAAAAAGAAAAGGATAAACAGGAGAGTCACACCTGCACACACACAACATGGGTAAAAAAAAAGCAAAAAGAAAAGAAAAAAAATAAACAGGAGAGTCCCCCTCCAACTCTATTTTGATTTAATCCCTCCCCTCCCCTTCACTGTTTGATCACGCAGCATTGCCCTTTGATGTGAAGGGCACTGCTTGTCACTAGCCACTCGGGTGTTTCTTTGCTTTCTGGTGGTGGAAATTTGAATAAAGATTCGTGCACCTTATGTCTTTCACTGTGTCTCACACCTGCACACACGCAACATGGGTGCTGGGGAAAAAATAAGCACAAGAAAAAAAAGAAAAAAAACAAGAATATCAGAGGTTTTGTTCACTCTAAAGAAAAAGAATGATTAAAAAAAAAACAGGAGAGTCCCCCTCCAACTCTATTTTGACTTAATCCCTGCCCTGCCCTTCACTGTTTGATCACGCCCTTTGATGTGAAGGGCACTGCTTGTCACTGGCCACTCGGGTGTTTCTTTGCTTCCTGGTGGTGGAAATTTGAATAAAGATTCGTGCACCTTGTGTCTTTCACTGTGTCTCACACCTGCACACACACAACATAGGTGCTAGGGAAAAAATAAGCACTACCGCAGTTAGGTGGTAGTGTGGGGGTAAAAACAAAAAAAAACTATGAACAGGAGTGTCAGAGGTTCTGCTCACTCTGAGAGCGGGCTCTGAGGGAGCTGGGTCTGTGTCAGACACTCTCCACAGTAAATAAAGGGGAACTTGGTGACAGGATACTGGCCTCTGTAGAATTATCTCAGATACTAATGGGACTAAATGCTGATTGGTCCTCTGGAGCTGAGGGGATGCATGCTAGGATATTAAAGAAAATAGCTACCAGGATGGTGGGTGGACTGGGAGTAATCTTCCAGGAATCTTTGCATTCTTGAGAAGTCCCAAAAAAGAAAAAGAAGGAAAATCCCCCTCCAACTCTGTTTTGATTTAATCCCTGCCCTGCCCTTCACTTTTTTGATCACGCAGCATTGCCCTTTGATGAGAAGGGCACTGCTTGTCACTGGCCACTCGGGTGTTTCCTTTCTTCCTGGTGGTGGAAATTGAATAAAGATTTGTGCACCTTGTGTCTTTCACTGTGTCTCACCCCTGCACACACACAATATGGGTAAGGAAAAAATAAACAGGAGAGTCAAAGGTTCTGTTCACTCTTAAGAGTTTTTTAAGAGTTTGATGAGAAGGGCACTGCTTGTCACTGGCCACTCGGGTGTTTCCTTTCTTCCTGGTGGTGGAAATTGAATAAAGATTTGTGCACCTTGTGTCTTTCACTGTGTCTCACCCCTGTAAAAAAAGACCAGGAGGGTCTGACATCCTGGTCACTCTGAGGGAGCTGGCTCTGAGGGAGCTGGATCGGTGTCAAGAACTCTGCACATGTAAATAAAGGGTAACTTGGCGACTGGATATTAGCCTGTGTGGAGATCTTTTAACTGCTGGCTAGCTCCTCCCATATCCTGATGACAGAGCTTATCTTGTAATGTAAGTTAACTCTTTCAGCAAAAAAAAAGACCAGGAGGGTCTGACATCCTGATCACTCTGAGGGAGCTGGATCGGTGTCAAGGACTGTAAATAAAGGGTGACATAGTGATGGGATACCGGCCTGTGTGGATTTATTTCATCATTACTGTACTGAATCCAACTCTGTGCAATAAACAGCCAACCCAAAAAAGAAAAAAAAATGGGAGAGTCCCTCTCCAACTCTATTTTGATTTAATCCCTGCCGTCCCCTTCACTTTGATCACGCAGCATTGCCCTTTGATGAGAAGGGCACTGCTCGTCACTGGCCACTCGGGTGCTTTTCTTCCTGGTGGCGGAAATTGAATAAAGATTCATGCACCTTGTGTCTTTCACTGTGTCTCACACCTGCACACACACAACATGGGTAAGGAAAAAATAAACAGGAGAGTCAAAGGTTCTGTTCACTCTTAAGAGTTTTTAAAATTCATTTGTGGGACTTGGGTGTCACTGGCTGGCCAGCATTGATAGCCCATCCCTATTTGCCCTGGAGAAGGTGGTGGTGAGCTGCCTTCTTCTATTGCTATAGTTCACTTGCTGTGGGTTGACCCACAATGCCGGTCGGGAGGGAATTTCAGGATTTTGACCAAGAGGCGAGCTTGCAGGTAGTGGTGTTCCCAAGTACCTGCTGCCCTTATCCTTCTAGATGGAAGTGGCCATGGGTTTGGAAGGTACTGCTGAAGGACTTTTGGTGAATTTCTGCAGTGCATCTTCCAGATAGTACACACTGCTGCTAAAGAACGCTGGTGGTGAAGGGATTGAATGTTTGTAGATGTGGTGCCAATCAGACGGGTTGCTTTGTCCTGGATGATGTCAAGCTTCTTGAGTATTGTTGGAGCTTCACTCATCCAGGCAAATGGGGAGTATTCCATCACACTGCTGACTTGTGCCTTGTAGATAGTGGGTAGATTTTGGGGTGTCAGGAGATGAGTTACTCGCGGCAGTATCACGAGTCTATGACTTGCTCTTATAGCCAATGTGTTTATGTGGTGAGTCCAGTTGAGTTTCTGGTCAATGGTAACCCCAAGGATGTTGTCAGTGGGGGATTCAGTGATGGTAATACTGTTGAATGTCAAGGGGCGGTGGTTAGAGTGTCTTTTATTGTCTGGCATTTGTATGGCACGAATGTTATTTTCCACTTCTCAGTCCAAGCCTAGATATTGTCCAGATCTTGTTGCATTTGAGCACGGACCCTGCTTCAGTATCTGAGGAGTCAGGAATGGTGCTGAACACTGTGCAATCATTGGCAAATATCCCCTGTTTTGACCTTAAGACAGAGGGAAAGTCATTGTTGAAGCTTAAAATGTTTGGGCCTGGGACACTATCCTGAGGGACTCCTGCAGAGATGTCCTGGAACTGAGACGTTTGATCCTCCATAATCACAACCTTTGTGCCAGGTATGACTCTAACCAGCAGAGTATCTGTCCCTGATACCCATTGAATCCAGTTTTGACAGGGCTCCTTGATGCTATACACGGTCAAATGCGGTCTTGATGTCAACGGCTGTCACTCTCACCTCACCTCTGGAATTTGGCTCTTTTGTCCGTATTTGAACCAAGGTTGAAATGAGATCAGGAGCTGAGTGACCCTGGTGAAACCCAAACTGGGCGGCGCTGAGCAGAGGCTGCTTGATAGCAACGTTGATGATTCCTTCCATCACTTTACTGATGACGGAGAGTAGATTGATTGGGTGGTAATTGGCTGGGTTGGATTTGTCCTGCTTCTTGTGTACAGGACATACCTGGACAGTATCCGTGTTGTCGGCTAGATGCCAGTGTTGTAACTGTACGGGAAGAGCTTGGCTCAGAGAGTGGCAAGTTCTGGACCAAACATCTTCAGTACTATTGCTGGAATGTTATCAGGGCCAATTGCCTTTGCAGTATCCAGTGCCTCCAGCTGGTTTATTTATATCACGTGGAGTGAATCGAATTGGCTGGAGACTGGTATCTGTGATGCTGGGGACCACTGGAGGAGCCGGAGATAGATCATCCACTTGACACTTCTGACTGACGATTGTTGCGAATGCATCAACCTTATCTTTCACACTGATGTGCTGGGCTCCTCCATCATTGAGGATGGGGATATTTGTGAAGCCTCCTCCTCCAGTGAGTGGTTTAATTGTCCAACACTATTCACAAGTTCGTCTCCACAAGGACAGTGCGATGGTGGCTTTTATCTGTACTGTCATGGACAGATGCTTCTGCAGCTGACAGATTAGTAAGGATGAGGTCAAGAATTTTTTTTCTCCTCTTGTTGGTTCCTTCACCACTTGCACAGACTCAGTTCAGCTGTTATATCCTTTAGGACCCGACCCACTCAATTAGTAATGCTGCTGCCAAGCCACTCTTGGTGGTGGACATTGAAATCCCCCACCCAGAGTACGTTTTGCATTCTTGCCACCCTCAATGCTTCCTCCAAGTATTGTTCAGCATGGAGGAGTACTGATTCATTAGCCGAAGGAGGACAGAATGTGGTAACCAGTAAGGTGTTTCCTTGCCCATGTTTAACCTGAAGCCACAAGACTTCATGGGGTCCCAGGGAAACTCTCTCCCTCCTGTATACCACTTCTATATATGTGTCGCCACTTCTGCTGGGTCTCTCCTGCCCCTGGGTATAGGACATATCCAGGGATGGTAATGGTGGTGTCTGGGGTGTTATCTGTAAGGTATGATTCCGTAAGAATCACTATGTCAGGTTGTTGCTTGACTAGTGTGTGAGACAGTTCTCCCAATTTTGGCACTAGCCCCCAGATGTTGGTAAGGAGGACCTTGCATGGTTGACAGGGCTGTGTATGTTTTTGCCGTTGTCTTTTCCCAATTCCAGGGTCGATGCCAGGTGGTCCATTCGGTTTCATTGCTTTGTTGTGACTTTCTAGCGATTGATCCAACTAAGTGGCTTGCTCAGCCATTTCAGAGGGCAGTTGTAGGAAGCTGTAGCTCTGGAGTCACATGTAGGCCAGACCAGGTAAGGATGGCAGATATTAGTGAACATGATGAGTTTTTTATGACAATTGACAATGGTTTAATGGTCATCAGTAAACTCTTAATTCCATTTTTTCTTACTGAATTCAAATTCCACCATCTGCCCTAGCGGGATTCAAACCCAGGTCCCCAGAACGTTATTCTGGGATTCTGGATTAATATCTGGATTAGTGGTGCTGGAAGAGCACAGCAATTCAGGCAGCATCCGAGGACAGGCAAAATCGACGTTTCGGGCAAAAGCCCTTCATCAGGAATAAAGGCAGAGAGCCTGAAGCATGGAGAGATAAGCTAGAGGAGGGTGGGGGTGGGGAGAGAGTAGCATAGAGAGTAGGTGGGGAAGGAGATGAAGGTGATAGGTCAGGGAAAAGAGGGTGGAGTGGATAGGTGGACCCACCTACCTATTGTACTCTATGCTACTCTCTCCCCACCCCCACCCTCCTCTAGCTTATCTCTCCATGCTTCAGGCTCTCTGCCTTTATTCCTGATGAAGGGCTTTTGCCCGAAACGTCGATTTTGCCTGTCCTCGGATGCTGCCTGAATTGCTGTGCTCTTCCAGCAACACTAATCCAGAATCTGGTTTCCAGCATCTGCAGTCATTGTTTTTACCTTCTGGATTAATAGTCAAGCAATAATACCACTAGGCCATTGCCTCCCCACTGGCTCTGAGGAAGCCAGACTAGTGTTTAAGTACTATGCACATGTAAATAAAGGGTGACTTGGTGACAGGATACCGGCCTCTGTGGTGTTATTTCACTAACTTCTGTCAATGACTATTTGTCAACTGATGTGCAACAGAGGTCCCATATTAAAACATATCCATCTGTAGATGGGTAGATTAAGGAAATCAACACCACCACCCATTCCCCCCACCCACCCCCACCCCCAACAACACAATCCTTGTGGTGATTGTTAAGAGGTAAATGGGGTAGAATTGTGAAATCTGAAGTCCCTAGCTTTGGAATGGCACATGGACATTGGAGTTTGACCATCATTTCACTCTTGGAATAGGAAGATTAGATTAGATTCCCTACAGTGTGGAAACAGGCCCTTTGACCTAACAAGTCCACACCGACCCTCCGAAGAGTAACTCACTGAGACCCATTTCCCTCTGACTAATGCACCTAACACTATGGGCAAATTAGAATGGCCAATTCACCTGACCTACACATCTTTGGACTGTAGGAGGAAACCGGAGCACCCAGAGAAAACCCACACAGACACGGGGAGAATGTACAAAATCCACACAGACAGTCGCCCAAGGCTGGGATTGAACATGGGTCCCTGGCGCTGTGAGGCAGCAGTGCTAACCACTGAGCCATCATGCCGCCGAACAAGACAGCATTTCAGCAGTTTGCTTTACGATTGAGCAGTCCTCTTCAAGATCTGCTCTGCTCACTGACCTGACTAGAAAATCAGATTCTGGATTAGTGGTGCTGAAAGAGCACAGCCGTTCAGGCAGCATCCGAGGAGCAGTAAAATCGACGTTTCGGGCAAAAGCCCTTCATCACGAATACAGGCTGAGTGCCAGAAGGGTGGAGAGATAAATGAGAGGAGGGAGAGTGTGGGGAGAAAGTAGCATAGAGTACAATAGGTGAGTGGGGAGGGGATCAGATCCAATGGGTTAATCTACTAGTGGTCTGAAAACCAAAGTCAAACTCATTTGCCGAACTCTCTTGGATAACAAGTAAGCAATTGTCAGGAAAGGAGAACTGTCCTTATTGCCAATGAACTCAGGCACTTCAACATTGATATTTGTGCCTGCAGGAAGCTCAAATAGTAGGTGAAGGGCAACAGATGGAGGAAGGTGCCAGTTGCACTTTTTTCTCGACAAAATACCCAAGGACCAACCCGGGATGCATGGAATTGGATTTGCTATCAGAATGAACTCGTCAACCGACTCTTGAAGTTCCCTGTTGGCAACAACAATCACCTCAAGACTTTCTGTCCATAACTTGTGAAGAATCAGCAGTTATGAGTGCCAATGTCCCAAACCATGATGCTATCGATGATTCAGTGAAGAGTTCTACTCCATACTTGACGTGATACTCACCAACATCCCTAAGGAAGGTAATTCATCCTTGTTGGGATCATTAACATCAGAGTTTGGAAAGGAACCATTGGAAAAGAAAGAGTAATAAATTGGATTTTCCTGCTCACAAAATGTACGGAACACTGGCTGGTCATCACCAAGAAAAAAGACAAGATTTTTTGGAGGCATCCACGATTAAAAACTGATACATGATCAGTGCCAAAATCATGCAATCTTAATACCAAGAGGATGTCCTCATTACCAAAGCAATGACCAATTCAGACAACTGCTGGACAGACCACCAGTTCGTCTGGTTCTCAATATCCATAAAATACCACCAGAAGCTGCTGAAGATGAACAAACTGTTCATGAAAAGGTTCAACATTTAGTGACTTTTACAGCTAAGCAGGCTAGTGAGCTTCCAACAGTATCTTCACCAAAATTTCCAAAGGATTAATTTTCATGAGTGGAGGAAATATGGAAAGAACTGAAGACAGCTATCACTTCATGCTGTGAAGAAACCATCATCTACAAGACTAGTTTGATGAGAATAACCACATCATCCAAGAGCTCATCGACAAGAAGAGGAAAGGTCTCCGTGCCTGGCAAAATGATATTACCAACAAGGCAAATAGGAGAACTCATCAAACAGCAAAGGCAGAGTGACAAAGAAGGTCAAGAACCAACAGTGGACTGAGAAAGCGAAGGAGTTGCAACTCCTTGCACACAGTCATGGCAGTCGGGGCTTCTTCAGTGCCACCTAGGCAATGTACAGCCCCAACACCCTTGGCCTCAAACTGGTGGGAGTAAGGTTGGAACCCTTGAGAGACAGAGAAGACATTAGCCTTCGATGGAGAGAACACTTCAAATAACTCTTAAATTCTAGTACAAACATAGATGAGAATGTGTTTGAGGAAATCTCCCAACTCCCCATCAGAGGTGATCTTGGATTTGTATCTAGTGTGGCAGAAGTTGAAGCTGCCATAAAACATGTGAAGAATGGAAAAACCATAGGAATGGATGGAATTCCTGGAGATTTTCAAACTTGGAGAGCAGAGCTTACCTGTCATTTCCATCAACTGTTCCTCAAAAGGTGGGACAAAGAAGAATCCCTGATTGATCTTGCCTTGCCCTCATCTTCAAGAAAGGAGACAAGGTGGACCATGGAAACTACCAAGGAATCTACCTGATCTCTGTCGCTGGGAAGATCATCACTCAAATACATACCAGATGCCTTCTCCCTCTCTCTGAGGGAATCCTTCCAGAAAGCCAGAATAGTTTCCGACCAAACCATGGATAAATGGACATGATTTCACTGCTTGCCAACTCCAAGAGAACTGCTAAAAACAACACAAACCACTCTACATGACTTTCATTGATCTGACCAAAGCTTTTAACTCAAGTCAGTCAGGAAGTGCTATGGAAGACCTTATCCAAGGCTAGCTGTCCTGTGAAATTCATCAACATCCTCCATTTCCTCCACGGCAAGGTCTCAGTGATGGTTCTCACTGACAGTACTCTGACAGAATCCTTTGAGGTTAAGGCAGAGGTCAAACATATTTAATTTCCCCCTTCCCACCCTTTACCCCATCTTTATTGCCAGTCTACTTCGCCTTGTCAAGAACAAGCTACCCGGTAGTGTGGACATTATCTGCAGGATGGGCAGAAAACTTATCAACCTCAACCCGCTTTAAATTCAAGAAGAAAATGTTACAGTGACCTCGCTCGTAGAACATCAAAATGCAGATGACAATTCCATCTCCATTCTTTTAGAAAAAAATCTCCAAGGCTTGCTTAACACCTTTGTACCAAAGTATTCACCTAAGTTTCAACCTCAAGAAGACTCGAGTCCTTTACCAGCCTGTCTCAGTGCAAGTTCCAGTCCATTCCTCCATTAAGATCAATGGAAAAATCCTCCCAAATGTGGAACATTTCCCCTATCTGGAGCACCATATCTAAGGCTAACATCGATGGAGAGATCCAACATCACATTCAACCTGTGAGCTCTGACTTTGGATGCAAATCTTTAATGACTGTGGCATCCACATTAATACCAGGATCCTAGTGTATAAGGCAGTCATCCTCTGACTCTTCTGTGTCACTCTGAAACTTGGACTACCTTTGACCTCACCTCAAAGCCCTGGTGGAGTACTGTCAATGCTGTTTGAAGCACTTTCTTTGTATCAGCTGGGAGAACAGGTGTACCAATATCAGCGTCCTTGAAACAGCTAATAGCATCTACATCAAGACTATGATCATCCGAAACCAACTCCAACTATATGCTTAGGTTGCCTGAGTTCTGACTGCCAACGAAAATCATCTTTCTCAACTCAAGGAAGGCACTTGAAAGAGAAGAGGACAATGGAAATGTTTCAAGATACCTTGAAGGCTTCCATCAAGAAATGTATCATAGATGTCAATGTGTCGGAGATCGTCGTTCAGAAGAATCTGATTTGGCAAAACCTCCTTGATGAAGGGGCACATTGCTTCTGGAACACCCATTGAAAGAAGAAGTATGGAAGAAGAAGTAGAGAAAGGAATGCTAGTGATCTCAAAGTTAAGCACCACTTCCACCTCCTGGAATATTGCGGATCTAGGATCAGGCTCATCAGCCCTGCTAGGACACAGAATGTCCTAAGTGAACAGTCATACTCATTGGCAAGTATACTTTTTTCAGCTGAAGTTCTGTTTGTTCCATATACTGTGTCTCGGACATTTGTTAGTATTTAATGTCAACTTTGTAAGAACAAATTATGCAATAGATCATTGACAGTAGGTGACAATTTATAGAAATTGCTGTAAAATCATTAAGAGAAATAATTCCATAATGTTAATGTAAAAGAAAATCTCACAGTGTTGATTAATGTACACTGCTCCTTGATAAATACCTAAATTAATTTATAATTGAAAACTCAACTATAGAAATGCTCCATGTCAGAATATCTTCTGATCAAGAAGGACAAAATATTCACCATGAAGCAATTTGCTGTCTATAATTCACAATTACAATTTCACTCTGAAGCTGGTTTTGGTGGGCGAGTGGGGAATCAAAAAGGGTGGGGGAGAGATGCTGTCTTGTCCCATACTTCAAAGAGAAACTGTGCATATTTTTCTATGTTTTTTGTAAGAAGCAACTTATTCACTTCCTATTTGCTACACCCCATGCTGTTCCTTGAGCAATAGAACCACTTTGATTGGCATAACAAAATGGATGCCTGGGCAGCAACATTGTAGTTTCTCTTGCACTATGAACCTTTGATTGTTGGCTACCACTGTGCCTAGTCCATTCCCTACTGACATCGTTTTTGATCATTTCAGATAATACTTCATTCCAGTTATTTTTACTCACAGTGAGAGTATGATAAACAGGGCAACCGTGTGATCCATTTCCAACACCTCCAATCAAGGATTTGACATTGCTAGACCATTATTATATCAAGTTTGTGAAGTTGTGCATTAAACAATTAGGGCTGTTCTCCTTGAAGACGTGAATATTGAGAGGAAATATGATAGAGGTACTTACAATTTGAAGGATCTTGCCACAGTAGACAGACAGAAACTGTTCACGTTAGAGGAAAGCCAAAACCTCAGGACACTGATTTAAGGTGATTGGCATAAGAATGAAAGGTGTTATGAGGACTTTCTTTGTATGCATCATGTTGTTAGGATTTGAAAAACACTGTTTGAGAATGTGGTGGAGTCAGATTCAGTTGTGGCTTTGAAAAGGGAATTGGATAATTCTCAATAAAATCTGAATAGAAAGAAATAGCATAACTATGTGGAAAAGATAGGGGTGGGACTAGCTGAATTACTCTTGTAGACCAGCACTGACATGAAGGGCTAGATAATATCCTTCTGTGGTGTGTGACAATGCTGTCACTTTAAAAAGATTTTTTTTAAGAGAAGTTATAAAGGCAGAGGTAATGATGAATCTAGGGAGCTAGAAAGCTAATACAGTTTAACAATGGAAGGGGAGTGGCCAGTTCTCCCAGTTCATGTTTATTTTTTTTAGCTGTATCAGTCACAAGATATGTGAGTACCAGAAAGGTTGCAAGCTTCAGTAAATGGTTCCTAACTGACGTTCTCTAAAATTTCTATGGATGTTGTTCCCTCCTGCCTGTAAGAATCTGTATTTGAATTTACCTTTTTGCCAAGTGATGTGTTTACAGGATATTACTATATTGGAACACTTAATTAGTTAAGTTGCTGTATCGGGTTGGTAAGGTTTTCCAATAGTTAAGTTATTCTAAATTCCACTTTCTTTTGTTCATGTTTCAAATGTAGTGTTTAAATAAATTCTGTTTTGCTTAAAGCTGACTGGTTTGACCAGTTGCATCACCCCTGGAACACCCACTTCACATCTACCTTTAAAATAAGGAAAAGTTAGGGTCTAGGCTACCTTCTTTAAAATATTTTGAGTGAGTCTGGCCTGGTCCATAACAGCTGTAACCACTCTATCAGCTTAAAAGTCAAATTTGGTATTTATATATTTGTGATACACAGATCAACAAAGCACCATATTAGATCTTAATACATCACAGCTTGCTTTGTTTGTTCTTTTCACCTTTCATTCACTGAATCCTGGAAAAAAAAGAAATCTCTACAGGGATTTTTGCTGTAACCTATTCAATAGGTGATTTGTTTGGAGGTTAAACATACCTTTACATTGGTTAATACTTAAGGTTAGAAAAAATAGCTCTCATGAAAATGAATTTGTGTATTTATAAAATCCACACATTCATTCACTCTTTTAAGTGACGTTACAGTTTCTTTGCGTATTTAAATAATCAGTGCAGTTTTTAATGCGTTTGTAAGGAAGAAACAGATCCATTCTCTTTGGCTTGATGATACGGTTCAGTGAGATGGAGGATGTCATTTCAAAGATTAAAATGATCATCAGCCATTTCACAAATCTTTGGCATTCAAAACCATAGATAAAGTCTCACCTAAGTCTAATTAAAGCTTTTTTTTTCACAAGAGGAGGCACCCTTCAGAACAGAACGCCTCTTTTATGAGGAACAAAGGACAACATATCTGCCCCTCCTTGTAATACAATGCCATGTCCCACAGCCTATCCCAGTGGGCTGATTTTGCCTGGGATTTTTTTCCTGTCACTGTTCCAGGATTACATAAGACTTGTGGTTGTAAAGATCATTCACTAACTGCGATTCAAAAGTGTTCCTCCCATTCCCTCAGGCTCAGTATTTCAGCTGCAAACTGGGCTCCACCAAAGGTATTGAATGATTAAATAACGGCAAAAAGTTCATTGAAATCAAGATTAAGAAACAATGAATTTACCCCAGCTGTTGTATACTCGACAGAAGTTTAGTGAAGCTGTAAGTGCCTAAGAAATAATCTTGTGTTGCTGAGCTCTGTTTGGTCAGCTGTGTGCAGCATCAAACAAATCACCATAATAGTTTTGACAGTCCGAACATCTCAGCCATAACCATACGTAGGATTTAGAAGTCCTAGGACAAAATGCATTAAGATGCCTCTTGGGTCTTGGTCAACCATATGTAGAAAGTATCATCAGTTGAAGAAGCTTGTGCTCCAGTTTTAGGACCTTGAGCAGCAGCTGGGGTCACTGCATTTGGGAGGCTAATGGGTGTGTGGATAGTAGGTGGTTACTCCACAGTTTAATTTTGCGTAGGGAGAGAGAGAATGGTGATTATTAGACTGACAAGGAATAACAAGTAATGTAGGATTTTCCTGAGTGCATTTTGTGCTCCAATTCATATTCAGTCTGGCTGAGAGCGATGGTTCTTCTGGGAAGTGTAGCCAGAGCCAATTCCCCAGCAGGTAGGATGAAGTTGTAGAGTGAAGGAGGAAGATCAGGAAAGCAATAATGACAGGAATATCCATATTTGGGCGAAAAGACCGTACTTCTACAGTCAGAAACATTAATCCTTGATGGTATGCCATGCGGTTGTTCTCACAAGTATTTAGGTAATGGCAATGCCAGTTCATTGATTTCTATGTTATGGATGAATTTATCTAACATAATATTGCTAGATCAGTTGTTACACCCAAGTGTTAGTTTTTAATCCACCTGGGTTAATCATAAATCCTTCATTGAGTAATTAGACTTGCTATATTTAGCAACGCTAAGAATTGCTTAATATTACATAATATTACATGTTGTTTACCAGCTTGCTAAGTCTCTGTAGCTGTCTTTGTCTTGCATCCATTCCCTGCATTCCCACCAGGCTTATCATCTCTAGACTTTGCAATTCCGTATACATGAGATCATCAAAGGAGACACTAAGTATACGGGAAATGGAAGAAATGACCCAACTAATATTAATAAATAGATCTTAGTTTATCTATAGATCACAGCATTACTTATATTTAAAAGGCAATGATTCATAAATCTGTTTAAGGACTGATCAGGCAGGTATTTTCTGTTCTCTACCCAAGTATTTGAATTGACCTTTTGGACAACTTTGGACATCAAGGTGAAACATTCAGTTTTGGAAAATAAAATCACTTTTAACTTTGACATTCATTGCCAGGCTTGGTCACTTACAGTTCCAGGAGAGCACCAACAGCACTGACTTTACACTTTTGATTCTGTGCAGAAGATATATTGAAAGTTTTTCTTGTCGAGATTTCCAAAATCTTGCGAAAAATGAAAGGTGGGTATTCACTTTTGAGAGTATATTATTGAACATGATCAAACGAAGTATTGTGGCACAGAGATAGTATGGATGGGAATATGAATAGGAAAGGTTTGGAGGGATATGGGCCAGGTGCTGGCAGGTGGGACTAAATTGGGTTGGGATGTCTGGTCGGCATGGACCGGTTGGACCGAAGGGTCTGTTTCTATGTTGTGGTTCTGTTTGCCGAGCTGGAAATTTGTGTTGCAGACGTTTCGTCCCCTGTCTAGGTGACATCCTCAGTGCTTGGGAGCCTCCTGTGAAGCGCTTCTGTGATGTTTCCTCCGGCATTTATAGTGGTTTGTCTCTGTCGCTTCCGGTTGTCAGTTCCAGCTGTCCGCTGCAGTGGCCGGTATATTCGTCTGTTTCTATGCTGTACATCTCTATGACTATGACTCTGAACCAGATGCTCCAGGTACATGTCCTACTTCCTAAGATGCTTTCCTAATGCAGTTGAACAGTTTGAGCATCAACCTGGAATTCTTTCCAAAGCATGGCAGTGGCAGTCAGTAAGAGCAGGAGTGATTTCTGGTCAGCAGTAATAGGCAGAAAATTGGAATCAACATTATCCGTCACTCTGGACTACAACATGCATGTAAAAGTGTATGTTGCCTCAGCAACTTGGACTGCTTATTTGGGGTGGGGAAAAAGGGTCTAGTTCACTCAGTTGCCTTGATGGTGTTATGATATGTAATAAGATGCAGGCCTACAGTATTGGAGGTAGTAAATTAGCGTGGATAGAGAATTGGCTCCTGGGCAGCAAACAGTGAATGGGGTTAAGGGGTTCTTTTTCAGGTTGGTGACCTGTAACCAGTGACGTTCCACAGAAACTGCAACTGTTTACAATATATATTAGTGATTTGAAGGAAGGAGGTGAATATACTGTAGCCAAGTTTACAGACAACATTAAAATAGGTAGAAAGCCAGGTTGTGAGAGGAATCAAAACATTTTACAGAAAGGTTAAGTAAGCGGGGAAAAAAATTGGCAAGTGGAGTATAATGTGGGAAAATATAAAGTTGTTCATTTTGGAGGGGAGAACAAAAGAACAGAATATTATTTAAATGGGGAAAATTTCAGTAGCTGCAACACAAAGGGACTTGTGGTACTTGTGCATGAAACACACATTGCTAACACACAGGTGCAGCAGGTAATCAGGAAGGCTCATGGAATGTTGGCCCTTATTTCAAGAGGAATGAAGTAGAAGAGTAGGGAAGTCTTACTGCAATTGTACCACTGGTGAGAACACATCTGGAGTACTGTGGGCAGTTTTAGTTCCCTTACTTAAGGGAAGATATAATTTTATTGGAGGCAGGTCAGAGAAGATCAGAGAAGGGTCACCAAGATGATCTCTGGTATGGAGGAATTGTCTTATGAGTAAACAGGTTGGGACTGTATTCATTGGAGTTTAGAAAAATGAGAGGTGATCTCATTGAGAAATTGATTCTTAAGAGGCTTGGCAGGGTAAATCTGAGAGGGTTTTCCCTCATGGGAGAGCCCTCAGAATAAAGAAACTCCAATTTAAGACTGCAGTGAGGAGGAATTTCTTCTCTCAGAGGATTGTGAATCTTTGGAACTCCTTGCCATGGAGATCTGTGGGGCAGAATCATTGTGTATATTTAAGGCTAAGACAGATGGATTGTTGATTAGTTGGGGAATCATGACATTTGGAGAAAGGGCAGGAAAGTGGACATAAGAAATGTCAGATCAGCCATAATCCTATTGGATGGTAAAGCAGCTTGTGGGCCAAATGGCCTACTCCTCTTCCTATTTCTTATGGTCTTGTGATGGATCAAAATGCCAGAGCTTTTATGGACACTTTTTTTAGGTCCAAAATGTGATTCTTTTAAAAGACAGATGGCTACAAAAGAACTGCAGATTTAAATTCACTGACTGGCATAAAAGGTCCTGTGTGAAATCAATGGAATATTGCAAATGCATCTTGTCAGGGAAATTTAAAATAGTGAGGGACTTAACAAGAAGTAGATATTGAGGATAATAATAAATCAAACACTGCAGACGCTGGAGATCTGAAACAAACAAAAGCGCCTGTGAAGAGAAAACAGTTAATGTTTTGAGTCAAGTAATGTGGATATTGAGAAAGCTGGCTACCTTTCCTCTCTTGGCAGAAAGCTATCTCGTCTACCTGAGATGTGAGCATTAATATACTGTAAAGGTCACACTCAAAGAAGTTTCCCCTTTTTAACCCTGTGTGTCAAGGTACTATCACTCAGAGTGCTCCAAGCCAGTTAACAAAAGGAATCGGGACAAAGGAGTCTCAGTCAGCCCACAAAACCCAGAATTTCAAAAATTGGCTATCTAACATTACTGGTAACCTCCACTCCAATCATTGCAAAGTTTAACAAAGTGCATTTTGCAAACATATCTTTTTATTAGCTTTGATCTTTCTGCACTTACCTCTTAATTTCTAATCTGTGCCTATATGTGATTCATTACTCATTTTTCTCAAGTTTAATAATGAATAAACTCACTCTTTTTGTTAATTCAAGAAGGCCTAATTAAGTTGGCACCTTTTAAAACTTAAGTTTGTTTAGGTCTGGGAGAAAGGTATTCACAAGCGAATGTATCATTTTTAAATGAATTTTGTTGCAGCTGACTGATTGGATGGGTGAATGAAGAAAGAGAGCCAGTCATCCTGCCTCATAGTATGTAGTATCCCACCTGAAACCATAAAAATTGGGAGACCTTCCCTGGGGTTTGGTCATAACAAATGCTCAAAGCAAGGGATCCAACCCCTACTTTTGTCTTCTTGCCATACTTGTGCTGGAGGTTGTGGTGCTGTGAGTCAGGCCTGCCTTTGGACAGGAAGAAGTGAGTAAAACAGTACTTCAGACAGAAAAAAATGAAAGAACTTTGCTACATAAAGACCATTAAAATGCTACCCATACTGTTGGAATTTCTGAATCATTTGGGAATTAATTGCTTACCTTTAGAGTTAAATAAAGGTCAGACTCATAGAAGAAGAGAATTCACTAAACAGGTCGGAGGCATTTTTATTCATTTTATTTGAGCAAATACAACAGTAACTAAAGTAGAGCCTTTATTAATGATTGGCTCCTGTCTCTGTGGTTCAATATGGAATTTATTTTCAAGAATATTGTTTGGATTACAATCCTTTCTTTCCAATACTTGTTGGGTAACACATTGACTTCGCCGCAACCCTTTCTTCTTCTGTGCTTCTCTGTCATATTTTCTTTAAACTGAGATTGTTCAAATTCTAGATTTTCTGTTACTCATTCTCTACTCTTGCCTTATTCTGTTCCTCCTGTCGTTACAACCGTCCTCTCCAGACATCTACTCACATGTTCCTAGGAGAAAATCCTCTCCCACTCAGTTCTCACGTTTCAGGCTCACTGAAGTCCCTTTGTTCTCTGACTGCTCCACACTGATTCATGTTACCTCCCTTTTTTATGCCATTTGTCATCCTTTAATGCTTTTGCTTAAAATAAAATGTCTTGTTTTTTGCTTCCATTTTTTTCACAATCATGAACCTTACATACTCATGACCACTACCGTTTAGAAGATTAAGGCCAGTAGACAGAGAGTAAGCCACGCACCATCATGATATAATAGTACATTAGTGTTCCTCATTATTGTCTAGTCAGAATCCTGGAACTCTTTTCCCATTGTGGGTCTACCTACACCAAATGGACTGTAGTGATTCAAGGAGACAGCTCATTACCACCTTCACAAGGGCAGTTCAGGATGGACGATAAATGTTGGCCCAGCCAGCAATGCCCACGTCCCAATTATGAATTTAAAAATGAAGTACAAGTGTCACGTTCAAGTTACAAGTGCAACATCCCTCAAAATTATATTGGTCTAATGATAGCATTAAGCTCCTTGTATCCTGTCCCAACAATGACCAGGAATTTCCTTTGAACAGCTTCTCTATTACTGTGACTCACCTATACGATAGTGATGTCATACTTCAGAATAATAAAGCTCCAAGTCCTCATGTTTTAAACAATACTCTGGTCGAGTGATTCCTACTGCACCAGTGTGTTGCTGTTTCCCACATTATGACCTCTGCAAATTTAATGTTTTAATTAATTTACAGGATGTGGGTATCACCAGCTAGATCAGTGTTAATAGCCCTGAGGGCTGTTAAGAGTCAATCACATTGCAGTGGATCTGAAGCCACATGTAGGCCAGATCAGTTGAGGATGGCAGTTTCCTTCTCTAAAGGATATTAGTGAACATAGAACATTAGAACATAGAACATGACAGCGCAGTACAGGCCCTTCGGATCTCGATGTTGCGCCGACCTGTCATACCAATCGGAAGCCCATCTAACCTACACTATTCCATGTACGTCCGTATGCTTGTCCAATGATGACTTAAATGTACTTAAAGTTGGCAAATCTACTACCGTTGCGGGCAAAGCATTCCATACTGTCTGAGTAAAGAAACTACCTCTGACATTTGTCCTATAACTATCACCCCTCAATTTAAAGCTATGCCCTCTCATGCTCGCTGTCACCATATTTGGAAAAAGGCTCTCCCTGTCCACCCTATCTAATCCTCTGATTATCTTATATGTCCTTATAAGTCACCTCTCAACCTTCTTCTCTCCAACGAAAACAGCCTCAAGTCCCTCAGCCTTTCCTCATAAGACCTTCTCTCCATACTAGGCAACATCCTAGTAAATCTCCTCTGCACCCCTTCCAAAGTTCCCACATCCTTCTTATAATGCGGTGACCCGAACTGTACACAATACTCCAAATGTGGCCGCACCAGAGATTTGTACAGCTGTAGCATAACCTCATGGTTCCGGAACTCAATCCCTCTATTAATAAAAGCTAAAACACTGTATGCCTTCTTAACAACCCTGTCAACCTGGGTGGCAACTTTCAAGGATCTGTGTATCGGGACACCAAGATCTCTCTACTCATCCACACTACCAAGAATCTTACCATTAGTCCAGTACTTTGCATTCCAGTTACTCTGATCAAAGTCAATCACCTCACACTTGTCCGCATTAAACTCCATTTGTCACCTCTCAGCCCAGCTCTGCAGCTTATCTATGTCTCTCTGTAACCTACAACATCCTTCATCACTATCCACAACTCCACCGACCTTAGTGTTGTCTGCAAATTTACTAACCCACCCTTCTAC
>NC_057713.1:109151917-109154603 GCF_004010195.1 Chiloscyllium plagiosum | reverse complement strand
GCATGATTTCTCCTTCATAAATCCATGCTGACTCTGACTTATCCTGTTACTACTATCCAGATGTGCAGTAATTTCTTCCTTTATAATAGACTCCAGCATCTTTCCCACCACTGAGGTCAGACTAACTGGTCTATAATTTCCTGCTTTCTCTCTCCCACCTTTCTTAAAAAGTGGTACAACATTAGCCACCCTCCAATCCGCAGGAACTGATCCCAAATCTATCGAACTCTGGAAAATAATCACCAACGCATCCACGATTTCTTGAGCCACCTCCTTCAGTACCCTGGGATGTAGACCATCAGGCCCTGGGGACTTATCAACCTTCAGACCTAACAGTCTCTCCAACACCAATTCCTGGCAAATATAAATTCCCCTAGCATTATATCAATTAATATTACATAATGGAAACAGGCCATTGAATCAAACTGGTGGGTACAATACTATAGTGTTCATGCTAGTAGATTGGTAATCTCCAGCTTGGCACTTTGTGAGATTTAACTTTTTTTTAGAAAGAGGCCTAGTCTAAAAATCTGGTTCCAATTAAACTGATTTAACTATTCACTAATGTCCTATAGGGGAAGAAAGCATTGTATTAATTACCTAATCTAGCCGTTTTGTAACCCTCGTCTCACACCAGTGTAGTTGAATCATAGTTGACCTCTGAAGAGGTCTAACAAATTATATTAACTTCTTCAAGTAAAAGGCCAACTACTACTAGGAGAACTAAAAATGGCATATAAATATTGATGCCTCATTGATGCCCAGATTTTGGGTCTGCAGAAGATTAGTATTTCTAATCACTTGTTCGCATATCTCTCCAAATCCATTTCCTTCATCCATCTAATTAAATCTTACATTTGACAAACTTCGCTTGTCCTTTGATCAAAATATTTGCCTGCAATTTTGTACCTATGATCCCTCATTCTTAGTCCATCAATTGCTAAAACAGTCTTTCTTTTTTAAACATCCTTTCATGAGAAGAGACTGCCATTCTACCAGCTTGTAATGGATTTAAACCTAGTTTGTGGAGATGAAGGAACAGAGTTGCTGATTCACTCTAGTTTAGGAAGCCATATTGGCTTCTAAAGTCATTCTAGGACACACTTTGTAACCTCAGCAGGATAGCAAAATTAACAACCCACAAATGTTCAGAGTTTATTAGAAGGACTTGACGTAGTTTTATGTTAATTTTTAGGTCAACTTATTGCATTAAAATGTTTCTTAGATTACAAAATACTTCACTAACTGTAAAGCACTTACGCATGTTCTGAAATTGTGACAGATGTTGTATAACAGTACTCTATATGATCCTTATCAAGCCAACTGCAAAAATAACTTGTTTATATTTCCTGTTAATTTCTGCAGTTATTTCTTGAAGTGTATTTGATCCATTCCCTCTGGATGTGTTGAACATATGTATATGTATCGTTTTTTTTAGTTATTCAGCAAGCCACTTATAACAGAAATGGGCAATAAATAGACATCTGCCGGCCTGGCCCAAAAATAAAAAAAACCTTCAAAAGTATTTAATAAACGGTCAAACATTCTGAGCATGTAAAAATGTCTAGATTATTTTGCATTCTCAAGATAGAATTTTGATTAAGTGTCTACTTGAGAAGATGTCTGCTTTGTTTTTAATTCTGATTGTCTTCACTCTGTCATGCCCTGAGTGATGTGCTGTGGTACGATGGATGACGGGGAGAATCAGGTGAGATGTTCAACCAATCCTGTCCCAACATTGAGATCATTTCACAGCATCTTGAACACTTTTCTCAAATGGCATGGCTAGGTTGTTCCCAGGCGGTAGTGAGTTCCCAGTTGACACTCCTTATTACTTGCTAAGCGCCTTGTTTACAGCTATATACTATACACAGGGGCATATCTACACTATGTAAGTGTACCAAGCAGTTGTCAACTCCAACAAGCAAGCATTTAACTATTTCCTTTTGCTGTTAAATAATGTTACAGTTGCTGAATACTAATGCCCAGAAACTGACCTGAGCCAGCTATGTAAATAATGTGGTCACAAGAGGAAGATAGAGATTAGGAATTTCTGTAGCTGTGCCCAGTGACTGAGATGATTGACCTATAACAATCACAACCATTTTCATTTGTTCTAGGCATGACTCCTATTAGGGGAGAATTATCCCCCTGATTCTCATTGACACCAGCCTTTCTAGGGCTCTTGATTCTACAGGAGAAAGTGAGGTCTGCAGATGCTGGAGATCAGAGCTGAAAATGTGTTGCTGGAAAAGTGCAGCAGGTCAGGCAGCATCCAGGGAACAGGAGAATCAACGTTTCGGGCATAAGCCCTTCTTCAGGAATGAGGAAAGTTTGTCCAGCAGGCTAAGATAAAAGGTAGGGAGGAGGGACTTGGGGGAGGGGCGTCGGAAATGTGATAGGTGGAAAGAGGTCAAGGTGAGGCTGATAGGTCAGACTGGGGTGGGGGCGGAGAGGTCAGGAAGAAGATTGCAGGTTAGGAAGGCGGTGCTGAATTCGATGGATTTGACTGAGACAAGGTAGGGGGATTTCCGACGCCCCTCCCCCAAGTCCCTCCTCCCTACCTTTTATCTTACCCTGCTGGACAAACTTTCCTCATTCCTGAAGAAGGGCTTATGCCCGAAACGTCGATTCTCCTGTTCCCTGGATGCTGCCTGACCTGCTGCGCTTTTCCAGCAACACATTT
>NC_057713.1:109139508-109151730 GCF_004010195.1 Chiloscyllium plagiosum | reverse complement strand
TGAGGATATGCAGGTCTTTGGACTCCTCCATCGTCAGTCCACAACAAAACGACGGTTGGAGGAGGAACGCCTCATCTTCCGGCTAGGAACTCTCCAACCACAAGGGATGAACTCGGGTTTCACCAGTTTCCTCATTTCCCCTCCCCCCACCTTGTCTCAGTCAAATCCATCGAATTCAGCACCGCCTTCCTAACCTGCAATCTTCTTCCCGACCTCTCCGCCCCCACCCCAGTCTGACCTATTACCCTCACCTTGACCTCTTTCCACCTATCACATTTCCGACGCCCCTCCCCCAAGTCCCTCCTCCCTACCTTTTATCTTAGCCTGCTGGACAAACTTTCCTCATTCCTAAAGAAGGGCTTATGCCCGAAACGTCGATTCTCCTGTTCTCTGGATGCTGCCTGACCTGCTGCGCTTTTCCAGCAACACATTTTCAGCTCTTGATTCTACATTCAGTCAAAGGTTGCCTTGATGTCAAGGACGGCCAGTATCACCTCAACTCTGGAATTCAGCTCTTTTAACCATGCTTGAACCAAAGCTGTACTGAGGTCAGGAGTTAATTGGCTATAACAGCACCCAAACTCTGCATCCTTGAGTAAATTATTGCTATTTTGGTTCTCCAGTATGAAGGAAATACCTAGTCAGGAACAGAGACATTTGGGAGTTTATGCACATATGTTTAAATAGTCTATGAATTCTTAGGCTTCCTAAAAAGAGACATTGGTCTAGGTTTTAGACTGGATATCTGTTCTGTGCTGAATGTTGTTTTGAGGATTTGACACATGGAAGATTGGATTTCCTGAATATTCTGCTGCCTTTAACTGCAGGACTCTTTCAATTATTTTTCAGCATGCAGCACAGGCTGATAGCTTGAGGAGTTCAGGTACATATGATGGAGGAGAATAAGAATGATATCAAAGTCTGATGTTGGTCATGGTGATGTGATTAAGAATGGTAGAGAGTACAATAGTGATTGGAAGGTATAGTGGTGACCATGAAGGGATAGTGAGCAGATGGAGAGGACAGATCTGGGAACATTTTACTGGGTTGCTTGTTGAGCCTGGTGGGAACACTCCTATTCGTCCTGGTCCACAAGCATTGCTGTACAGGCTGCAAAGAGTTTCCTCCAGATGCTCCAGTTTCGTCCCACAGCCCAAAGGATCCGCAAGTTAGGTGGATTAGCCATGCTGAAAGCTTGCCCCATAGTGTCCAGGGATGTGCAGATTAAGTGGGTTAGTCACTGTAAAACACCATGCAGTTTGGGTCTGGGTGGCATGCTCTTCAAAGGGTCAGTGCAGATTCAGTGGGGCTGAATGGCCTCTTTCTGAATTGTAGGGATTCTATGAATGACTAATTCAATACCAGTGAGAGTATTAACTATCCATTTTTCCTCCATTAATTCTGTAAATGGGCTTGTTCAAGGAAGGTTGAGTTCATGTTTCAGATGTTTTGCATTTTAACCTCTGGTCTGACACCAACCCATTTTTTTTTTGGGAGTTGACATTCAGCCTGTGGAGTACAAAAGCAAGGAAATCACGGCTTCACCCTCAACTGGCCAAGGCTGGATATCACTCATGGTACAGGATATCAAGTCTTTGGAAAGGGTGCAGAGAACATTTACTAGAATCTTATCATGATAGAAGGACTGCAGTTATGTGACAAAATCAGCAACAGTGGAATTGTTTTTTTAAGAAAAGAGAGGGTTATGGGGAGATATAACAGAGGAGTGAAAAATTGAGAGATTTTGATAGAATTTTTAAGGTAAACGTTTTTCCACTGACAGCAGCATCAATAAATAGCAGACATGGTTGAAGATAATTGACAAAAGAACCAAAGGACCTCAGAGCATTTGTTTTAACATAGTAAGGGGCAAGACTTGCACTGCAGTGCGTGAAAGTGTGATGGATGCAGATTCAGTCTTAAATGTTTCAATAGGGTATTGAATATATATCTTGAAAAAAAGTTGCAGTGTCTGTGGTGAAAGCAGGGGAGACTAATCAGATCATTCTTGCAAATAACTGGCATATGTATAATGGGCTGAATGGTCTCCTTTTCTACACCATGATTTACTATTAATCCATCAGCAAAAAAATAATTGCAGTACCTGTACAGGTTGATACACCTTACAATAATGTGATCCTTTAGCAGTTCATTTCTACTAAAATAATAGCTCAACTTGGCTTGAGGAAATAAAGGATACAAATACCATGAAAATCATATTCATTTGCCGGAATGTGGTCTGCATTACAGAAGCTTCTGTATTGCCATTTGTTCAATGCATTGTGGAGCCATTTAATTTCTTGCACACTTAGTATTACAATCTAGATCATTTAAGCGAATCCTGGAATGGCTCAAATGGTTTCAATAAATATTTTTCTTTGATCTGTGAAATGCAGCTCTGAGAAAAGATCATCTTCCCTCAAAATTGTCTACATTGGTTGCATAAAAGGATTCATTTTCAAGGCCTGTGTTTTCGTGTCTGTTAAGAGCTGAGAAGTTCTGAATAGTCAGTCATACAGGAATAGGTCTGCACTATCATACAGGATGAAATCATTGAGTGGATTTTGTGAAGTACAGGTCATAGTTTTCCAGCTCCATTGGTTACATTCTTGGATTACTTTGAACTTCTTATCATGCTGATAGTTCCTTGATTGTGGTAGGAAGGGGGATGGTTCTAGTTTTAAAGAAGTAAAATTTATTGTTCAAGTAATGTTAGAGCAGAATAATCCAATCATGGTTTCATTCCCTGCCAAAAGAAGCAAAAGCAATTAAACTCTAAGATGTATTAAATCATCCATAAAACAGCTTGTTGTTAAATTTCAATGCAGTTGATTCAAGTCAACATTTATCTGCTGAAATGTTATGCAGCATACCGTGCATTGTTTTGTGCCCGCAGGATGGACCTCTCTGTCTTTAAAGGTCTTAGTCCCCTGGACGGAATTGGTTTGCTTTTGATAAATAGAGTTGAAGCAGTCATGATTTTAGGCATGCCACTTGGCCGACATTTGTTCAGTGCAGTTTGTTAGTATTCTCTTATGTTCTGCTGGAAGTACAGGCTGAACAGAATTTATAAATTAATCCTCTATTGTGAGGTTGCAAAAGCTGCCAAGGGGATCTGTGGCCTTATTTGCAAGGAATGCAGCAACTGTACTGATTTTGTGAAATACTAACATTCTTGGCTTCCTTTCCAAATCTTTCAGTAATAAGGCATTTAATTCCCTGAATAAATTCTTCTCCACCTATTGTTTCTGCCTGATGTCTGTTTCTCAGGTTGATGGCTGACCTAATGATGGAAGTTTTCCCATATACAAAGGGAGAAAGTAGTGATAGGTTTGTGTGCTGTTTGCTTGTTTTGTGATTCAGAATGTCCCCTGGTCTAACATTTCTAGGTTGCATTGACATTTAGACAAATAGAAGGAAATGCCACTTTTATTAGAGCTCAGGCAGAAATCCTGAGCATTTGCTCAAAATTAAACAACTTTCTGTAGAAGCTGAATTGAAAAGAACTCTTCCATTTCTATGTCACTGAGCCAAGACAGATAACCAAGGGTCTAATCTCTCCAATATCTTTTATTTTAAAAAAAAATTCTATTGCAAACATGGGTTGTTTCAGACCAACTGAATTTCAGGTCAGAAATATCATCAGTTTCATAGCTGACATCCCATAAATTTGGTTTTCTTAGTTTGCAGGATCACATTGGTGTGAATAGCAGAGGCTTCGTTCTGCATTGCAGCTGGACTGTATTCTGAACCTGCCTCCTTGCCCAACCTGTGGTAGTTTAGGTTGGACCTGCCTTCATTCAGGGAGTAAAAAAAAGAATTGAGTGTGACCTAATCCTCAGAGGCAGCTGTCAGTGATGAGGGCCACATGTGAAAAGTGATACAAGCCCAAGAGGTGATTTTGTATATATTGTCTCATTATTGCAATTTTACTGTTTGTCTGATCTCACTATACACATATTATGTAAGACATTTCCTTCATTAAAAAAGTGACTACATTTCAAAAAAATACTTCACTGGTTTTACAGTGTTTAGGGGATAACCTGAGGTTGTGGAACACCCTGTATATGTATAGATTATTTATTTCACTCTTCTTAAGGGTATTTCTCTGAATGGTAATGCACATAAGTGCACATAAATGCAATGTCATAACCCTACATCTGTTCATGCAGTTAATTGTGAGTGACACTTAGATTCATCAATGGCAGAGTTCACAATCTGCATCTTTGCCATGATTCCTGAACATCTAAGTTTCAGATTACCACGAAGAGCATTACAACACTATGTTTTCTACCTTGGCTGAATTTTAAACTTCGGGTCAGGTTTCAACATTACAGTCCTCCCAAAGTTTCATAAGCTCTAGACTCCAATCTACAGCAATCTATGCTGTCTAGATTATTTTATTAGGGACTAATGTTAAGACACCGTAGTTTGAGGTAGGCACAGTGACTCAGTGGTTAGCACTGCTGTCTCAGAGCACCAGGGACCCGGATTCAATTCTTGCCTCAGGCGACTGTCTGTGTGGAGTTTGCACATTCTCCCCATATCTGTGTGGGTATCCTCTGGGTGCTCTGGTTTGCTCTCTCAATCCAAAAATGTGCAGGTTAGGGAACTGGCCATGCTAAATTGCCCATAGCTTTGGCTATTAGTTAGGGATAAAAATAGGGTAGGGAAACTGCTCTGGATGGGTTAGTTTTCGGAGGGTTGGTGTGGACTTGTTGGGCCACACTATAGGGATTCTAATTATGAACTGCCCCATTATAGATGAGTAACTTGCTATGTCATACATATACAAATGGAGCACGTAAGTAGGTGATTATGGTAGGGTCTTTCTGCGCAATGCTAAGTTAGATCATCCATTCTTTCTACAACTTCTCTCATTTATTTTTCCGTGCGATGTGGATATCACTTGTAATGGCCAGCATTCATTACTAATTGGCCTTGAACTGAGTGACTTGCTAAGTCATAGCTGTGAATGGTGTAGTGATTGAAATGAGGTCAGCCAGTGGATCTGATAGCATATGAGTTCTCTATTGAGGGCTGTGAAGCTGATCCAACTAGGGAGTCTTGGCTGACAGATATAAACAGAGGTTTTGTGGGATCTGCTCACTCTCTGAGCTGGCTCTGAGCTAGCTGGGTTAGTGTCATGTATTATGCTTGTGTAAATAAAGGATGACTTGGTGATGGGATACCGGCCTTCATGAGGTTATTTCAGACTGTTAAGTTTCAATCACCTTGCTGTGGATCTAGATTCACATGTGAGTCAAACCAGGTAAGATATTGACCTGGCAGATATTGTATCTGGAAATTGTGGAATCAACTTCTGACTCAACTTCACAATATATTGGAGTACCTCCATCTCTGAAGACAGGCACTATTATCAAAAAGAATATGGATAGGAACTAGATGACATATACTATGTAAAATAGAGATGGAACATTGAAAGTGTACCTGCACTATCCAATGTTGAGTGAAATAAATTTTGACATAACTAGAACTATAATAGTTTGTGAGAATTTACTTGACATGTTATGGAATGAAATAGTGATGGAAAGTATTATTGTATTCCTGAGGTGGGCAATGTCAAGCAGTTTATTTGGCCAACATATAATGTTCATGAACAGATGGTCTTTGAGCATTAAATTTGTCAGGCAGTTGAGCAAATGTGATGCCAATTAGAATCTGCCTGAAAGGTTTTGTAAAATGGCCAGTTGGTTATACAGTTCTGGATCTTGTTCAGAGTTATCTCTTGTTTCTGTTGCCAATCTTATCCATTTGAAGAGTGAAGTTTGCTGCTGTAGATTATTCATGGACAAATAGAAAAATTAACTTCCTAGACAACTGAAACACCTGTGATGTAGATGACACAACACTGTACCTCAAATTTGGATACTGGACAGTTTTCTGAATTTGTTGCTTAGAAGTGACGTAAGTATCAAAATGGTTAGCTTGACAACTGCTTACAAATACTCACAAAGTGGATTTGAGGTCTTTCCATACCAGTTTCACTTCCTGCTTTGGGATAGTTCCCATATGTTAAGTAACATTTGGGCCTATAAAGAGTCCTTGTTCGATACCTGCATAAACTCTGGTTGTAGCATGGCATTGAAATGCAACATATGTATTAAGTGCTTGATGGCACTAGTACACCATCTGTCTTTGGCATAATTGAGCTTGGAGCCTGCCATTAGTCCACAGAAGCCAGTTTTAATATATTTGATGCCAGGAACCAGCTTATGGACACCATGATACCAGAATCAGAACTAAATAGCAGTTAGGGACTTAAAAGAATAGCGCTTAGCTACAAATTTTTGAGTGCTTTGTGCCAACGATAACTTAATTAGGACAAATAAGTGTCCTTAGTCTGATATGATAATGAACTTACAACATAACAAAAAATTTTTAGATGTCCTCGGAAAGAATCTGCCCTGTTGTATATAATAGATGAGATACTGCATGTGCATCATACCATTGGTGATATAACTTGTCTATGAATGCAGCCAAATCATGTTGTCATCTATAAAGCAACTGTCTCCTCAGTGGTGCCAATAATCATTTAGATAGTAGTGTTTTTGAAAAGAATTTGACAAGACCGCAATGCTATGTCAGTCAGACAACTGATAGTTACATTACTTTCAAGGATCAGGAGTATATGGATGAAAGTTTGTAATATCAGTTCGCATTAGTTTTAAATGGAATGCTGTATTTTTAAATAAATAGAAAATTCTGAATTTCTGATACACACAGTACTTATCTTTATAGTCAAAGGACACAGTTTAGATTAATTTATTATTGTGGAGAATTGTCCTTCAGTTTTGTTACGCATAATTTCACAGTGAAAGCAATGAACCAATTGTCATTTTATTTTCTAGTCTCCACACGTACTGTAGTCCTAAATCTCAATGTAGTTGTGGCCCTGTTGTTAAAATCAGGTATATTTACACATGAGAAAAAAAATGCTTTCGAGCAAAGCACTTTATCATTTTACCAAGGAACAATGAAAAAATGTTCTAGTTGACTTTGAAAAGTTAAGACAATTGTCTTAAATATAAGAAATTATATGAACTTGTTCCTATATTTGCCCCAAGAAAATCAGCTAATTAGTATTCATGTAGATTCATTGTATTACATTTCATAAATTACTCAGATTCAGTAACTGTCATGGATGGTAAAAATCAGATTGTGGATTTTAAAGTTGGATCCTTTGTTGCATTATGTAGTTGGGGGATACAAAACCCTTTTCTGGGCTGAAGTAAGAGGGAAGAGAACCTCTGTTAAACTAAAAGTCTCCCTTTTGTTTGAATAATCAGATTCCACTGTCATACACATACATGCAAATACACATGATTACACTCTCATACCATATTTGTTTAAGTTATGCTTCTCACCATAAATGTAGAAAATAGGTAACAAACTTTAATTGACATTTTATTGTATCTACAAACATAATGACATCATTCATCATTTTGCATGTTTAAAAGCTATAAGCACGATCTTTGCCTGCCAATTAGCAAGATCAGCATTATCCCTTTAACTTGTATTATCTCTGCACTTCCTGTGAGTACATGGTTTTCAGTTTAAAATTATTTCTTTGGAAATGCAGTGTAATTGGCTTTTTTAAATGAATTTAGTTGGGCAGATCAAGTGTTGTAAATATTGTTATTTCCTGTGTGAGTCCACTTTTCCTTTCCTGCAAGAGCTTTTAGCCGTTCGTGAATACCATATTATTCACTAAAATTACATGTGAAATTTTATTAAGAAGAAACTGATCTGATGCTGGGATCCTTCTGTACACTGCCAGTGAACAGAATCAGCTGGAGACAATCTGAAATTAAGTCTCTCCTGTTGTGTTGTATGAAAATTATTTCTGACACTACTTTCTTTCATTGGTCTAGAGACAGATTTAAATATGTAAGTGCTCTATTTAGGCCGGATCTGTGTTAGACAGTCTTAACTGTTAAGAACAGGGCTATTGCCAATAAAAGCAACTCTGGATATCTGATCTACATTCGGTCTCAGTCAATGGGGATAAGTAGATGTGTTAAAATGATCACAGCTCTCCAGCTGTGATATTATGTGACATGTATCTTGCCATTTATAATCCACTGTAGTGTTTTTCTTTTTGGAAAGATTAATAGATGTATATTTTGTTTCCTGGAGGGTGGGGGTGAGAGAGGTAAGTCCTTCTATATCAATTTTAAAACACTCACTTAAAGCAGGCAATGAGATTTCAACAATCTCAGCTCGCACACATACTACTGGAACACTCATGATGGTCAAATATTTGCTACAAATCCCAACTTGTAATAATATTGAAACTGAAGCAGCAGAACCATATCATCATTCAACTTATAGTTATGCCCTCAAACCAATTAGAATGAATTAAACTGTCATGTTCAGCCACCATCTTCATTATGGCGGAAGTGGGTACTGCAGATGCTGGAGATTAGAGTCAAGATTAGAGAGGTGCTGGAAAAGCACAGTAGGTCGGGCAGCATCCGAGGAGCAGGAAAATTGATGTTTTGGGCAAAAGCCCGATCCTGATAAAGAGCTTTTGCCCAAAACATCTATTTTCCTGCTCTTGGATGCTGCCTGACTTGCTGTGCTTTTTCAGCACCACTCTAATCTTGACAACCATCTTCTGTATATCTAACCATGCCATTGAATCAGGTACATTGCACAGTAAAGTTCATTGTCCCCTTCTGAATATTGAACCTCTCAGATGAATCTAGTAACTTGTAAACTAAAGTTCAACATGTTACTGTCCAGACACTTATTTGCCCCACTTGAATCTGGTGACTTCTACATTATTAATAACTTCATTGCAATAGTCATTCCTATTCACTTAAGTATATAAATAAATGGTAAGGGAAGCAAGTCCCTATGGATCCAGAAGATTCTTACCAATTCTATTCTTCTGCTAAACAATTATTTTATCTTTTGCAAAGTTCATGTTCAAAGGAACTAACCAATTCTATTCTTTTCTATACACATATCTCTAAACTTCGGTGTGCTTGTGCTCAGTTAAAATCAAGTGTATTTACACAAAGAAAAATAGAGTTTTACTAGAAATATCTTTTAAATTGAACAGTGAAAAAGTGATCTCCGAGCTGACTTGGAAACATTAGGTCAGAAGTCACATGGCACCAGGTTATAGTTCAACAAGTTTATTTGAAATCACAAGCTTTTGAAGCACTGCTCTTTCATTAGGTGGTGTCGTAGGAGCAGCGGTCCAAAAGCATGTGATTTCAAATAAACCTGTTGAACCATAACCTGGTGTTGTGTGACTTCTGACCTTGTCCACCCCAGTTCAACACCGGCACCTCCACATCGTGGAAAAGTTAAACAGTAAATTGGTATTATTTGTCCTTATTTCTAACCTAATTCAATGAAAATATAGCTAGATATATCTGGACATCTATAGATTTAGCTCCTGAATTATTGTCAGTCAGTGATAAAATGGGTTGAAACAATCTGAAAAGATGGATTTTTTTTTCTTTAAATTGTTGATCCACGTTCCTGATTGATACTGAATGCTTCAAAGGCAGATCCACACCACTTCAATGTAAATTATGTCAACTGGATAGCACTCAGCCAATAACTTAGTGTGGTTACAACCTCAAAGCAATAAAGTTGAATGTGTGAAACATGACCTATAACTTTTAAACCCATGCTAACCATCTCTTGAAGATAGTTTTTTTTTAAAATGGGCATTAGTAGAATCCTGTAAGTGAAAAAGAAAATAAAATGTTGTAAGGAAAACGCAGAAAATTGGATTGAAGTAGAAAGCTCCTATTGAAGATGTAGCACATGTAGAGAACAGATGAGTCATTGGCCACTTTCAGTGCTACAGTTTCAAAATTTCCATTCAGTATGATTTTGAGTTAATTTGCTTCCCTATTGATAATACACCTGTTCAGTAATGTCCCATTTATTCACACTCATTTTTTCAAATATTGAGATGCCTTTCACTATCCTCACCTGCTGAAGAAAAATCCAAATATGATTAGACCTCTTAAAAATATTGTTTGCAAAAGTCTTCAGGTCAATTATGTACAGGCCAGGAGAATTCTGACCCCAATTGTTTATTTGACATCTGAAACAATATTGGAATATCTGAATCACCTACCAAGAAAGTAGGCATTGAATTGTGTTGATTTAGATAGCTAGATGGGAAGTTTTCCTGTAATGTAGTTCTACATCTGACTGGGGGAAGCACCAGGGCTTCCAACACAGGGAAGAGCTTATTCACCAACCTCACCTCCTAATGACCATTCTTGGAACCCACCAGAGTTCCATTTATCCCAGGCCAAATGGATTCTCTCTTTTAGGCAGATACTTATCACATGGAGGTTCCAACATATTTTCTGCCACGACTAGCTACCTGCATCTAATTTAACCTTCCTCACCAGTACATTACTGAAGCAGGCTGCAGAAATTAAGGGCCATGCATTAGAATCTCACCTGCTTCCCTTACTCATGTCCTTAGGAATTCTAGGGTGGATCATTTCTGGTCCAGGTGTCCTGTATTCATTTATTGCTTTCCATTTCTTATGAACACATGTTTTCCTAACTTCTAAATTACTAATTCTCAAGCTAGTTTGAATCTGGAACTCATCCACAGTCTTCATTTGTGAAAACGATATGAGGAATGTATTTAACACATCTGCTATTTCCTGTACAATATTTCTCCTCAACTTGTCCTTTGAAGCATCTTTTGTTTATATTTGAATACACAAACAAAATTGACAGGCAGTCAGTTTGCTATCCATCAACCCTTTGGGTCATCAAGCTAGAGGACTATGTTGCCTGAAGTGTTATGTAGGTACTCATGCCCACCAGCACTGATATTGACTTGCCGAGTCCTGGGAGAGACAACAAGAAGAAATAGGTCAGGCATTGGTAAAACAAAAACTAAGCAATTCCTTTGCTTTCTCCTCAGGTGATTGAAACTAATCCAGAAGACTGCTCAGAACATGCATATAATACTTAATAATTTACCAACCTTTTATAAGACATGGCCTACTCGAGTTAGGAACTCTTTGAAGGCATAAAGAGAGTCTGAACGTAGGCTCATTTTTTTGCCCTCATACTTTTGCCTGCCTTCTTATCTGCTTCCTGGCAACAATTCCTTTCAGTGTTTGGATTATGTGACTTCCTGATTCAGACTCTGAAACCTTAGCTGTGTTACTTATTTCCTCTCAGTGGGAACGTATGCTTCCTTTTCACAATATTTAAAACCAGTCTTTAAAATGCTTTACTTCTTTTTCCTTGGCTTTGCAACTCTGGTCACTCACCTCCCAGATGACGTGCTCCTATCCCCTCAAAAGAGGTTTTTCGGATCCAGAAAAAAGTTGTCTCCTTCTTAGAGTCCATTTAGATCACACAACATCACAATGCAGCATCACTGAAGTAAGGATCTCTGTACGTTGTTTACTGAAACAGCTTTTTAATTTTGCAAACTGATTGTACATCTGCATAATGCCTGTCAAACATTCTCCCTTTTGTAGGCACTGAATGAACCTTTGAGGGATGTGTAGATCCATTTGATTGACATACAATAAGACTTGGGTTTCCTACTAATCCTAGAGGCTACAGTCAACATAGCGAGCATAGGGTCAGCATGAGAGCCATCTAGTTCAATGCAGAAATCATTCAGATGAGTTCAAAAAATTGGCAATCAGGACAGAACATGAATCATGATGCTCCTGTGCTCAAAAATCAGCTGAAACAAATTTCGAACCCATAAAGTTTAACTCTATGCAGTCTATGGATAGAATCTTCTCAGGCCCTGAATAATTAAGTTAAAAAAATTGGGTGAATTGTGTGAAAGATTAAGCAAGACCTTCTCAACATCAGGAACAACAAGTTGTATTTTTCAATTCCAGACTTCAAGACAAGATTCTCACTACTGAGTGGCAATTATTATTAAAGGGGTTATTGCTCATCATCACCCCTATTATTCCTTAATGTTGCCGTCTAATAAGAGTTCTATATTCTGCCATCCACTGGATAGGAATTTGGCACTGAACAATCCTGACATGAAAGTCATAACAGTACCTGGCAACTCCAGCTCACTCGTGTCGGGAGGTTAGGAACATGGCATCAATCTCAAAGGAGGGTGCCTGTAAACGGGAAAGTGGCTTGAAGTGTGTATACTTCAATGCAAGAAGTATACGAAATAAGGTAGGTGAACTTGCAGCGTGGGTTGGTACCTGGGAT
>NC_057713.1:109080267-109136651 GCF_004010195.1 Chiloscyllium plagiosum | reverse complement strand
GTGGTGGACTCTCCCTCTTTATGGGCATTTAAGCAGGCATTGGATAGGCATATGGAGGATAGTGGGCTAGTGTAGGTTAGGTCGGCTTGGATCGGCGCAACATCGAGGGCCAAAGGGCCTGTACTGCGCTGTATTCTTCTATGTTCTATGTTCTATGTTGTTCCTCTTACCTCACATCATTCTTCTATGTTCTATGTTCTATGTTGTTCCTCTTTACCTCACATCCCCAGATGCGGCATCCATCATATGCCAACCTCTCCGCATCATCATGACATATCTCTGATCTATTGATTGTACTTTTTGCACATCAGTGGAGTACATTAGCACCTTTTGTTGTGTTTTGCTGCAGTCACCCAGCTTATGGATTGGACCACATTGTTTGTATCTCAGGACTGCTCACTCATATTTTTAGTATTAATTCACTTAGTCTCTGCTCGGTGCTCAGAGTCTTGTCTTTTTACATTTTGGCCTTTCAGCTCGACTGTAAAGAATCCCAGTACTTCTGTCTGGCCTTGCTGTTTATTACAGACATAAAGCCTTGTAGTCTGTCATGCTTTCCAGCAATTGTCAGTGAAGGGGGTGAATATTTTGCTATAGGGCTCTACTAGAACTGGTCACAGAGCTACTTCAGTCCTGAAATCTGCCAGTTGCAGATGTGCCATAGATCTTTCATGGGCTGCAAGCAAACGACCATGTTTCAGGATGTAAGGCCTTAAGTCATAATGAGCCATCTTGTCTTTTCCTGCTCATTTCCCTATGTTTGAATGTCTCCAATTCAAACAGATAAATCCTCGGACAGCAGAAAGAGCTTTGTGAATTGAGAAGTAAACAGATCCTACTTCAAGGAATAGTCCAGCAAAACTACACATTTTATCAATTGGTCACATTCTGCATTTGAGGATTAGTGTAATATTTTTCTCATGTTAAAGATCTTATTAAAACTCAAAATCTATCTCACTCTCTTAACAGCTACAAGCTTCTAAGAATTGTGTTGAAATGCTTGCCATTGTCCTGCTAAATTATGGGCATAGGCTAGCAATTTATACACTCAGCAAACATTTTTAACTGTCTTCAGAAAGAAAATCCCACATTAGTGTGTAGTTATTTATATTTATACATGGCTTATGACTCTGCATTATAGTTTGCTAATCATAGCTGGTAGTTTCAGAAAAACATTTTCAAAACTCATGAAAATCTGATTTGTACTCCTAAAATAGAACTGAATATGACTAGTTTCAAGGCAGTGCGCTAATTTCAAGTACAAAGTGTGACCGAGCGATACATGGGGGCAAATTTTAAGGAGCTTAAGGAATGGGACTGAAATAGAATGTGAAATTTTGATTTCCTGATGGTGGGTTGAGATGCAGTGACAAAGTCTGTGGCATGTTGGCAGTGTGTTGAACATGACAGAGTGCAGTGATTGGTTTATATTTTAATATATTTACATATAATAAATACGCATTAATATGAAAGCATTTTTAAAAAGTCCAACCCTTCAAATAAGGTCAATGGTGCATGAAAATCTTGTGTCATTTGACTCACAATCAATTAGTAGTAGTGAGCATTTGTTGACTTTCTGCAATTGTGTGCAAGTTCAGTGGTTTTCCTTCTTAATTCTACAGCATAAAGTAGGGAAGTAGGAGAATGTTTAATTTTGTGGATGCCCAGGATTGACAAAGAGAGTCAGTAGTGTAGGTGATTGTGGAATGGGGTCGTGGACATGGAGCATCGGAAGAAGGAAAGGCCTGGTGACCTGAGTGTAGAGGGTTGGCTGCTGAGCGTGGACTTGGGCAATGTGTTTTAAAGTGCATTGTAGTTAGCCCTGTAGGAACCTGTAAATACAGCTATGACCTACAGCATGGATTGTAAACTCAATGAACATTCAACATAGGGCAAACAAAAATATTCAACATTGTTTCACCCAAAATAAGTTAAATGGTCTTAACTCCCTGTAACCATCATGGTGTACAAACTACGAAGCATATTTAAGCTCTGGCTAGGCTCATCGTACCAACTGATAATGATGCTCATGAATAAAGTGGAATCAATGTAATGTAAAATATTTTTAAGTAAAACTTAATCTTGAGAAATATAGCCTTAGTGCTCTCAAGTCTCATATTAATAGAAGTGGAGTTGGGCAGGATAGTAGGACCAGGTGATCCTCATTGTTTGACAAGAAAATAAGCCACTCGTGGATGTAGCATTGTTAGCTGACGGTGGTTCAACCAATTAAAATATTTTCCCAACTGCTAAATTTAGTGTGTTTTGAATGCACATTGCTGGCACTTCAAATCACATGGACAAAAGCAAAAAGAGAGAAAGCAAAAGTTATGCACAGTTTCACTTACAACATCAGCATTGGCCCTGTGTTATCAGGATCTCCGCCATGAAGCCAATTTTCAGAAGGATTTAATGACTGTACATTCAAAATCACTGAGCATTTTCTCTTGGTGTATTTGCCATGTATTGGCACTGAAACATTGTACTGACATCTGGCAATTGGAGAACCTTGATTTAAATACAAGCAGAAATCTGTTGCTTCTTGAGGGCAGTATTGCTGACCTTGCAATGTGAGGAAACCTGGTCAGATGGGACTCAGGTCGTCAGTCAGCATTTGTTTTTTATACTCATAGAATTGTTACAGCATGGAAAGAGGCCCTTCAGCTCATGGTGTGCGCACCAGTCATCAGACATCCATCTAATCTAATCCTGTTTTCCGTTTGTATGCCTTGGCATTTCATGTGTTCATCTAAAATGTTCTTAAACATCTTGTCCCACATTTTAGGCAGTGAGTTCTAGATACCCGTTAACTTCGGGGTGAAAAATGTTTTCCTCAGATCCTATCGAAACTTCCTGCTCTTTACCCTCTGGTTATTGATCACTCTACTAGGGGAAAATCGTTCAGCAGGATCTTGTCTATTCTCCTCCGAACTTAAGACTCAATCAAGTTCTTCCCTCAGCTTCTCTGCTCTAAGGAAAACAACCTATCTAGTCTCTCTTCATAGCTGAATTGCAGCCCATGCAACATCCTGGTGAATGTTTTTTGCACCCTTTCTACTGCAATCATGCTTCGAAGAGTGTGGTTCTGTAGCTGTGGCCTAACTAATATTTTATACAGCTCCATCATAACCACATTCCTCCTGTATTTGATGCCTTTACTATTAAATGCAAGTATCTCATATCCCTTCTTAACCATCTTATCCACTTGTCCTGCTACCTTTAAAGACCTAAAGCTGCGTACACTGTCAGCCACTCTGATATTCCGCACATGGTGATTGGTGTCAGCACATCATTTGTGGCATTGTCTTCTTGTTCTGGAAGTTGCTGCTGTGCACAGGAGCCGGAAACGCACACTGTCAGTAAGAAAATTAGAGTGAATGTTTCCCAACATCAAATCCTGTGGTCCATTACTCTTCACAGGCTTCCAATCATAAAAACACCTTTGAGACAGAACCCTAGAGAATCATTGAATCCCTACAGTGTAATAGCAGGCCATTTAGCCTATCGAGTCTATACTATCCCACTGAACAGAATCCTACCCAGAGCCATGCTCCTACCCTATCCATGAAACCTCACATTTCCCATGGCTAATCCAACTAGCCTGCACCTACCTGGACACTATGGGCAATTAGGCAAGGCTAATCCACCTTTGGATTGTGAGAGGAAACCCACACAAATATAGGGGCTGCACAGTGGTTCAATGGTTAGCACTGCTGCCTCACAGCACCAGGAACCTGTGTTCGATTCTACCTTCAGGTGACTGTCTTTGTGGAGTTAGCACATTCTCCCTAAGGTAGAATCGAACACATGTTCCTGGCGCTGTGAGGCATCAGTGCTAACCACAGAACCACTGTGCAGTCCCTATATTTGAAAGTCATTCAGTGTCATATCTTCCACCTTGAAACACATCTTCCCTTTACTTTTCAGCATTCCAAAGACACCATTGCTTCCATGGCACTCTGGTTCATTCTTCAGGTTCTGATTCTTCTCTTTTTTCCTCCAGAGCCACAGGAGGTGAGGGAGATACTAAATGAGTATTTTTCATCAGTGTTTAATGTGGAGAAGGATGTCAAAGATATAGAATGTGGAGAAATAGATGGTAACATCTTTAAAAATGTCCATATTATAGAGAAGGTGGTGTCGGATGTCTTGAACGTGGATAATTCCCCAGAACCTGATCAGGTGTACCCTAGAACTCTGTGGGAAGCTACGGAAGTGATTGCTGGGCCCTTTGCTGAGATACTTGTATCATCAATAGTCACAGATGAGGTGCCGAAGATTGGCCATTGGCTAACGTAGTACCACTATTTAAGAAAGGTGGTAAGGAAAAGCCAGGGAACTATAGACTGGTGAGTGTGATATCAATAGTGGGCAAGTTGTTGGAGGGAATCCTGAGGGACAGGATTTTCACGTATTTGGAAAGGCAAGGACTGATTAGGGATAGTCAAAGTGGCTTTGTGAATAGGAGATCATGTCTCACAAACTTAATTGAGTTTTTTGAAGAAATAACAAAGGGGATTGATGAGAACAGAGCGGTAGATGTGATCAATGTTGACTTCAGTAAGGCGTTCGACAAGGTTCTCCATGGGAGCCTGGTTAGCAAGGTTAGATCTCATGGAATACAGGGAGAACTAGCCATTTGGATACAGAACTGGCTCGAAGGTAGAAGACAGAGGGTGGTGGTGGAGGGTTACTTTTCGGACTGGACGCCTGTGACCAGTGGGAATGCCACAAGGATCGGTGCTGGGTCCACTACTTTTCGACATTGATATAAATGATTTGGATGTGAACATAGGAGGTATAGTTAATAAGTTTGCAGATGACACCAAAGGTGGAAGTGTAGTGGACAGCGAAGAAGGTTACCTCAGAGTACAATGGGATCTTGATCAGATGGGCCAATGGGATGAGGAATGGCAGATGAAGTTTAATTTAGATAAATGTGAGGTGCTGCAGTTTAGTAAAGCAAATCAGAGCAGGACTTATACACTTAATGGTAAGGTCCTGGGGAGTAATGCTGAACAGAGAGACCTTGGAGTGCAGGTTCATAGCTCCTTGAAAGTAGAGTCGCAGGTAGATAGGATAGTGAAGAAGGCATTTGGTATGTTTTCCTTTATTGGTCAGAGTATTGAGTACAGGAGTTGGGAGGTAATGTTGGGGCTGTATAGGACATTGGTTAGGCCACTTTTGGAATATTGCGTGCAATTGTGGTCTCCTTCCCATCAGGAGGATGTAGTGAAACTTGAAAGAGTTCAGAAAAGATTTAAAAAGATGTTGCCAGAATTGGAGGATTTGAACTATAGGGAAAGGCTGAATGGTCTGGGGCAGTTTTCCCTGGAGCATCAGAGGCTAAGGGGTGACCTTATCAAGGTTTATAAAATCATGAGGGGCATGGGTAGAATAAATAGACAAAGTCTTTTCCCTGGGGTGCGGAACTAGAGGGCATAGGTTTAGGGTGAGAGGGAAAAAGATATAAAAGGGACCTAAGGGGCAATGTTTTCACGCAGAGAGTGGTACACGTATGAAATGAGTTGCCAGAGGAAGTGGGTGGAAGCTACACAATTGCAGCATTTAAAAGGCATCTGGATGGGTAGATGAATGGGAAGGGTTTAGAGGAATATGGGCCAAATGCTGGCAAATGGAACTAGATTAAGTTAGGATATCTGGTGGCATGGATGAGCTGGATTGGAGGGTCTGTTTTCGTGCTGTACTTCTCTGTGACTCTATGCTTCCTACTACTGAGCCAACTTTGGATCCAAGTTGCTAACTTGCCCTGGATCAATAAGCTTTAATATTCTTAATCAGTCTGCCATGTAGGACCTTGTCTAAAGCCTTTATAAAATCCATGCAGACTATATCAACTGCACTGCCTTCATCCACACATGGTCTCTTCCTTGAAAAATTCAAATTTATTAGACACAATCTCCCTCTGGCAAAGTCATGCTGATAATTCCTGATTAATCCTTGTTTCTTCAAGTGGAGTTTATTCTGTCCCTCATAATTCTTTTCAACAATATTCTACCACTGATGTTAGACATACTGGCCTGTAGTTTCTTGGTTTACTCCTGCCTCCCTTCTTGAATAATGATACCACATTAGCCTTCTGTAGTCCTTTTGGCACCTCTCAAGTCTGCCTTTTCAGTATGAACTAACAAACATTGCTGCAGACTGTTGCTAAATGCTTCAAATTTTCTCAAAGATTATAATTTGTTTGGCAGAATGTCTTAATACGTTATGCTGATTGATTCATTTTTCTAAGTCATTGGATCAAAAGTGCTAATTTTTATTAGGTCTTGGTAGTACATTTAAAGTTTAATGAGTCCACTCATTAAAAATTAAAATTACAACGTGTCAAAAATGTTGCTTGCAGCTTATCTCCATTGCCCTAACCTGCACTGGTCCCTTTCCCTCACATTTCAAACTTCATGCCCCATGTACAAGTTCTCACCTCTGTACAGCCGCCTTCAGTCTTTTATATCAGACAGATCTTCTTCACCACTCCAACTTTGGACTTTTTCACATCTCCACACTTGGCAATTCATTCTAAATGGGAGCCAATTCAGCCAATTCAGCATCTTCTTTAACACTTTAATCCTCCACATGGCTTCTTTTCTGTAGCCTCCTCATAATGGACCCTTTTGTACTTACTTTAGTTAACTTTGCGAGCGTTTGAGCACATAGCTTCCCAATGTGTTGTTTCTTTTGTGTCTCTGTAGGAATTTGACCACATTATTACAGCAGTAGGATGACTATAGTCCAGGTCTGCTCACAGGGAGCACAACTTCGGAAATTGTGGGCCTCCAAGCCCTGCTTTTGCATCCAATTATTTCAAAGTCCATGCCACAATCTGTTAAAATTACTATAAAAGTAATGGTCATTTGCTACAAGTAGAAATGCTAATTACTTGAAGGTGAACCATATTTGCATGAAGCTAGAGTTATCAACATACAAAACAAATATAGAGATGGTATTTTTCCAGAGGTTTCTGATATTGGCAGCTAAGTCGGAATAGTGGAAATGGCCATTAGGTCACCTCTTTCAAATTCTGTTGGCTGGGCTGCTGGTTTGTGATGCAAAGTGACACCAACAACGTGGGTTCAGTTCCTGCAGCAGCTGAAGGATTCTCCTTCTCACCCTCTCCCCTTACCTGTGAAATGATAACCCTCATGTTAAACCACCACCAATCACCTCTGTCTAATGAGAGAACAGCCCTATAGCCTGGTAAAACTTTATCTTTACCTTATCTGAGTGCAATGTTGGAGAAATCCCAAACCTTTATTTCGTGAATTAATGCAGTACTAATGCTTCCAATTTTAATCTCTGATATTTGTCATCACCACAACCAACAGCCCCCCTCTCCAATCTGTTCAGCAAATACATTAGCACTTCTGGGCCTTTCTCTGTTTCAATATGGACTATTTTCAACTTGACTACAAACAGTGACATGACAGAATGGATCACCGAACCATTGCAGAACCTGAATGAGCTCTAAATAGCATAGGTACTAGAATTGTTAGGTGATCTTTTCTGCTAGATCAGTGTCCAGGAAAAACTATTTTCTGGAAAGGATGAACTCACAGAACAACAGAGTGAGACTTAGCTAGGTAACAATTTAAAACTCTTGTGTACAAATTGTAAGCAAAGAAATGAGTTTCTTTTCCATTGTCCAATATTTAAATGACTGGGGTAAGATGGTGGTCCACATGCTGTATAAGTTCTGTATAGTTTCTAAACGCTTCAGAGGTTATTCCCCACAGGTACGGTGGGCGGCACGGTGGCAGTGGGCGGCACGGTGGCACAGTGGTTAGCACTGCTGCCTCACAGCGCCAGAGACCCGGGTTCAATTCCCGACTCAGGCGACTGACTGTGTGGAGTTTGCACCTTCTCCCCGTGTCTGCGTGGGTTTCCTCCGGGTGCTCCGGTTTCCTCCCACAATCCAAAAATGTGCGGGTCAGGTGAATTGGCCATGCTAAATTGCCTGTAGTGTTAGGTTAAAAGGGGTAAATGCGGGGGTATCGGTGGGTTGCGCTTCGGCGGGTCGGTGTGGACTTGTTGGGCCGAAGGGCCTGTTTCCACACTGTAAGTAATCTAATCTAAAAAAAAAAAAAAGTAATCTAATCTAATCAGGTACTTTGAGAATATCAGCCACACTGGAGCAAGGCTTGACACAGCTAACTATAACGTCACCAAGTCAAAGAGCAAATTGTGAAAGTTCAGAGCTGGCAACTCAGTTAGCAGAGTTAAAAAGACTGAAAAAGCTGGTGTTTAATGCATAAGGAAGCAAATACAGGGGAGAATGGAGACAAGAAACCATGGGATTTAGTAAGCCACGAGAAGATAGATGGGGCAATATCTACAGGTTATAGTCATAGAGTCATACAGCAAGGAATCAGACCCTTTGTGCAACTCATCCCAATCTGACAAAGTTCCATTGGCCAGCATTTGGTTCTAAACCCTTCCTGTTCATATATGCATCCAGACTTGTTTAAATGTTGTAATGGTACCCACGTACACTACTTACTCTGACAGCTTGTTCCATACACGCACCATTCTCTGTGAAAAATGTTACCCCTCAGGCCCTTTCTAAATATTCCCCCACTCACCTTAAACTTATGCCCCCTAGTTTTGGATGCCTCACGCTAGGAGAAAGGCCTTGTCTATTAAACAAATAAAGCAAACTTTAACAGCCCATGGTGGTGGTGCATCGGGTTGAAATAATGCAGAGGGACTGAAAGATTTACAGAGAAACCTTTGATTATCTGACATTCAGTTATCGGATTATCTGGCAAGATTGCAAGGTCCCGATGCTTGGCTAAACTATGTTATCCGGCATTTGATTATCTCGAATTCAGTTAACCAAACGAAATACTTCCCGCCTGTGTCCTTTGGATAATCGAGGTTCTTCTGTACTGTGAGGATCATGAAGAAGAAATGACAGAGAACATAGAGGAATATTCCTCGGTATACATGTCCTATATTTCACAAAGATAAAATCACTAGTAAAATCCAGAATGGAAATACATACTTGTCCAAGGTTTGATGCTATGACAGTCTGCATCTAAAAAAGTCAGGAACCGCCAAACTTATGACATTATATGCACAGGACAGGAGAACAATATTTCCATCAATTCATTTTGTCCTGGAATCTCTCTCTCTCTCTCTCATTTTGGACATTAGAGAATCCCAGTGATAAACATTAGATTAGATGTTAAGTAGATTGCATGATTTAATAAAGGACAAACAAAAAGTCGTAATGTATATTTGAAAAGAAAATTGTAAAGTTTTGCTATGTAAATGTTGAGATCTTCTTTTGTAAGTAAGTGTTTATTTTGTTTATATCTCTTGGAAATCCCAAACTGACCCACTCAGATTTGGACACCTTCAGCTGCTTAAACGCCCTTTAAAACAGTTTCAGGGCTAATTTCAGGACTTCCTGGATTTGAATAACAGTGGACCACATCTGAAGGTAACTTACTGTCTTATGTAGCACATGTCTCACTTTTTTCTTATTTGTTCAAAGATAGTTTGGTTCCTCCCTCGAGCTTTGCAGACAACCAAGGAAACTTGCAGCATTTGTGTTGAGTTAAGCTTAAGCTTCGTGACTAAGTTAAAGGAAGCTCTACAAAACTAAAACAAGACAGATCTGTTTCATTTTTGTCTCAAGCATTTTATTGAGAATGCACAGGGCAAAGCCTTTCAATGACAACAGCAGCAAATGTTGAGATATTCTTTGCTGTTGTGCCTCAGGACTCTGCAGAACTACCGATCCACGCATATGGAATTTTTAAACACCTAGTGTGTCAAATTGTGCTACCAGAGCCCCTCTGAGAATGTTTTCATTGACCTTGGTGTTGGACTTGATGCCTGTACATACAAAGAAATGTATCAATTCCTTCTTTTGTTGATTTCAGGCACAGGACAGTGAATAACAGCAAGAGAAATAATGGAACAGCCTAAAAAAACTCCCCACTTCTGCACCCCGACAATACTAACCCCCCTTCCCTTGCACCTCCAACAATGCTCATTGCCTTCCTGCACCTCCTGGCAAAGCTCACCCTCACTCCCTCAGCCCCAACCCTCAAAGGCTCACCACCCCCAGCCCATCCTGCACAGCCTACCTTGTGAAATCTCTGGCTTCTGTCCAGCCAATGCCTCAAAAGTCAACATTCCAAGTTAGATTCACAGAACATAAAACCACACAATAAGGTGGAAATATCAAATACAAGGGGACATAGGTTTAAGGTGAGAGAGGAAATGTTTAAGGTAGATGTACGAGGAAAATATTTTACTTGAGGGTGGTAGGTACCTGGAATGCAGTGCCAGGAATGTAATAGAAACAGTTAGCAACGTTTAAAAGAACTTAGACAGACATATGAACAGGCAAGGTTTAGAGGCATATGTACCTTGTTCAGACAAATGGTATTAGTTTAGAATGGCATCATCCGAAATGTTGTTCAGTTTGTTGTTATAGACAATGATTGAAATTGATACACTTGCAGTTTGAGATGAAGAAATGGGTTTGGAACTCAGCAAGACTTTCTGGTCATGCATGATAACCGTGGGCGGCACGGTGGCACAGTGGTTAGCACTGCTGCCTCACAGCGCCTGAGACCCGGGTTCAATTCCCGCCTCAGGCGACTGACTGTGTGGAGTTTGCACGTTCTCCCCGTGTCTGCGTGGGTTTCCTCCGGGTGCTCCGGTTTCCTCCCACAGTCCAAAGATGTGCAGGGTCAGGTGAATTGGCCATGCTAAATTGCCCGTAGTGTTAGGTAAGGGGTAAATGTAGGGGTATGGGTGGGTTTCGCTTCGGCGGGTCGGTGTGGACTTGTTGGGCCGAAGGGCCTGTTTCCACACTGTAATGAAATCTAAAAAAAAACATGACCTGGTACCACACAGCTGACTTCCCAGAGTAGGCTGTTCAGTGCACATAGATCATGCCATCAGATGACTAATTTGCTGAATGATCATAACATGCGTTGTAGATGCCGGAAAAGTTTCATTTAAAAAAATTGATAAAACCATTTTATGTTGTTGGGCGGAAATAAACAGATAATGTATATATTAATATGGAATTTGGAATTCAGGATGTGATCCGCAGAACTTATCAAGAATAAAGCAGACCTACCCTTACATTTCATCAGCTTCTAATCTCTTGTTTTTGTGTTAATGAGTTATGTGTGTTTGTTCCGACAAGGATGAACATTTTAAATGGAACTGGAAAAAAAAGCGTTACTCAGGTTTTTTGCATACCTGTAAACATGGTTCTGTGGAATTTGAATTGAGCTTTAGAACTTTATATTAATCAAATGCACAACAGACCAATCAACATCTGAAGGAGAAGAGGCAAGTTAATATTTTAGGTGGAGCTTCATTAAAACATTACAACTTTGGCATTTGCTTTTCATGTTTTCTTGGAGGTTTATGTGCAGAATGTCATTACCGTAGCTTCCTAATGCTTTGGAGCTGTGCTAGTAGATGCAATGTAGAATACGCTGAAAGGGAGGAGTTCTTGTGGCACAGTGGTACTGTCCCTACTTCTGGGCCAGAAGGCCTGGGTTCAAGCTCCATCTGCTCCAGAGATGTGTTATGTCACATTTCAACGGCTTGTTTTAAAATATCCATACTACAGTGAGAGGAATAACCATGCCTCCTGCTGGTAAGATAGATAGAATCCAATCCAGGAAGCAAGTCATCACATCACATTTTTTAAAAATCAAATCAGGTGTTTTTTTTCATAAAATCTCCTTAAGTTTATTTTAATTTCAGAAGCTAATAGACATTTCAAATCTGCTAACCTAAAGTTAATCTTAAGACAGGACAACATATGTTCTATAATCAATATACAAGAAAATATGTGAAAATGACTGAATTACACAAATTGTGCACTTTCAGTTGAAAACTTCAGGGAATGATTGAGGGAATTCTAGCATACAGTTTACAATGAAACCGTATTTCTTGAATTATCAAAAGAACTTCTTTTGTTTCTCTATGAATTACCTAAATCCATCAATGGCACAGCAAAAAAACACACTTGCACACAAAATGACTAACAGACTCATTAATTCTGATTGAAGCATTATTCAAGCCCCTTTCTGAAGCATGTTGTATCTCAATAAGAGCACATAGTACCGGTTAAAGTTGGACTCTTTTGCTTATTAATTTATTATAGTTGGGCTAAATGTTCATGCAAAACAATCAATGAGTCCTCATTTTAATTTGAACTAAAAATAAATTTTAGATATAAATCAGGACAAATTTGTGCTAAACTCATGCTTACTACCACATGCTGTTCCAGCAGTCTCTAAAGCATGTAATAGTACATTCAAATCTCATCAATTGACTTCAGTCAGTACAGTCAAAAAAAAGTTTGGTGCGCCTGCTTGACTAACCATCCTGTGTAACTTAAAATCTTAGCATCTGTAATTTATATATTTAGCTCTGAGTTAAATGTATCAAATGGAATTCTTTTAATATCAGAGAGCTGGTTGATTATAGCCAGTGGGAACTAAAATAAGGATATTGCCATGTAAATGGTTAATACTGTTTAATTGAAGGTTTATTCAAAACACTGATCAAAGTATCCTTTCATCTAGTTTGTTTTCTTTAAATATTCTATCTAAAGATATGCACAGAACTACAGTTTGCCTTACTAACAGGGCTATTTTAACTAGAATGCCACGCAAATATAAATGATACATTTGGAGTTATTTGTACTCCTGATACTATGCAGTGGTGTAAAACAAGGAAATATAAAATGGACAGTAAACCTAATGCCATTTTAAAGTAAATGATAATGATTAACAGTCTGTTTTACATTACTGCATAAAGTCAATTTTTCGTCCTTTGTCTGATGGATATTCAGTAAGAAACTTATTATTTGATATTATTGATAAAATTTGCTACCTTTAAGCACAATATCGATTACAGGGAACAAATGACAGATAATCATCTAAACTATTGAGTATAATTAGCTAAATAGTCACAAGAACTAGTTATAGTCGTTGTCCTACACACTATGAAAGGAAAACATTTTGGGTTATGTTAGGGCTACTCAGATTGTGACCTCATTACAGTATTAGTTTAAGCATAGACAAAAGAGCTGAATTCCAAACGTGAGGTGAGAGTTTCAGTCCTTGATCGCAATGCAGCATTTGACCATGTGTGACATCAAGGAACCCTAGCAAAATTGGGAATCAGGGCGAAATCTCTCCACTGTTGAGAGTCATACCTGGCACAAAAGAAGATAGTTGTGGCTATTGGAGGTCAGTCATCTCAGCTCCAGGACTTTTCTGCAGGAATTCCTTAGGTGTCCTAGGCCCAACCATCTTCAGCAGTTTGTCAATGACCTTTCCTCCATCATAAGATCAGAAATGGGGATGCTCATTGATGATTACACAATATTCAGACTATTCATGACTCCTCAGGTACTGAAGGAGTCCATATCCAAACTGAGCAAGGCCTGGACAATCCAAGCTTGAGTTGACAAGTAACAAATGACATTTGCAGTGGTAAGTGCCAGGCAATGACCATCTTCAACAACAGAGGATCTACAATTATCTTTGACATTCAATGGAGTTACTATCACTGAATCCTCCACTTTCAACATCCTGGGGGTTACCATGGGTCAGAGGACTGACTATAGAAATGTTGTGACTACAAGAGCAGTTCAGAGGCTAAGAATCCTGAAACATGTAATAAATTTCCCAAAGCCTATTCATCATCTACAAAGCACAAGTCAGGACTATGATGGAAAATTCCAAACTTGTCTGAATGATTAGAGCTCCAACAACACCCAGGAAGCTTGACCACCATCCATGACATAGTAGTCTGCTTGATTGACACCACATCCATTCTCAGTCTATATCTCTGACGTTCAGTAGCAGCACTGTGTATCATCTGCAATCAAAGCTGCAGAAATTCATCAAGGCTTCTTAGATAGCATCTTCCAAACCCGTGACAAATATTATCTAAGAGGACAAGGACAGCATGTACATATGAACACCACTACCTGCAAGGCCCCCTCTAAGTCTCTCTTACCATTCTGTCTTGGAAATATGTCAGCATTTCCTCACTGTTACATGCCAGAATCCTGGAACTCCCTGCCTAAAAGCACTGTGATGTACCTACACCAGTGAACTGCAGCAGTACAAGAAAGCAGCTCAGCACCACTTTCTCAAGGATAATTAGGGATGGACAATAAATGCTGGCCCAACTAATAAAATCCACATACAAGGAATGAATAAAATAACTTTGGCTGAAAGCTAACAGTTGTGATGCTAGGGCCCTCGTTATGAGGTTGGATTGGATTGTTCGATTACCATTTCTGGCTAAAGATGGTTGCAAATACTTCAGCTTTCTCTTTGGTAGTGATATGCACCTTTGGGGATGGGAATTTTTGTGGAGTTTCCCCCTTCATTTGATTTTTTAATTGTCAATAATTTTGCACAACAGGACGTAAATGTAATGCAGAACCTTGATGCGATGCATTTGTTGTAAGATTACTTTGGTCTATCACACCTCTCGTCCACGAAGGCAGGACTAGTCCTGTGTTGTAATTTTGACAAGTTGGGGCACCTCATATTTTGGTAAGCCTAGTACTGTTTCTGGTATGCTTTCCTGCAATTCAGATTTAACTTTGAGCATAGTCACATATGCACTGAATGATGATGGAATTGGAACTACGAATGCAATTGCAAAACCTTCCTCCATTTCTGTGAAGAACCACATGCTCATTCACTTGTCTTTTTGGTTAAAAAATCAAAAAATGATACATTTCTTTAACCTTTTAAACTGTGTTTCCTTAAGAAAAGACATTTCCTCACAGTCACTCCTCCCTGAAGCAAGAAAAATGGAATACTGCATATGCTGGAAATCCAAAATAAAGATAGAAAATGCCAGAGACATTCAGCAAGTCAGATATAATCTGTGGAGAGAGAAACAGACCAGATGTGAAAGTTGATGGTTCAATCCCAAGGCAGCTGCTGTTCCTCGAGTCCCAGTGCAGTGGTGAGATCATGGAGGGGTTTTTGGAATTTGGAGACTTGAATGAGGCAGAGACCAGGAGACATCGGAAGGTGATTAGGTGTCCTAGGTAATGGTTTTATATTGCCCCAGGTGGGACATGGCTTGGCCTCAGAGGCTTGGAAGGCTTTGGGAAGGATCAGGTCAATCTGGGCTTCCTCAAGCAAGCCCTGCAGCTAGAAAATAGGTATAAAGATCCTCATCTCATGGATGAGGAAAGTCATCACCTAGATGTAGCTGCCAGGCTTTCTGAGACTTAGGAAACCCAGCCAACCAGAGATTCATTGTCATACTTAAAATGCCAACTTACTTTGAAGCAGTTGGATGACTGCCTACCTCCCCACCTTAGTTAAAACCAGAAGTGGGAGTTTAGGAGGCTGATTTGGGTTAGGAATCCTTTTTTCAGGTTTTAATGTCCAAATTTTCTATAGTAACAGCGATGGGAAAAATGTATATGAAAGATGGTCAGAACAGGAGAGCGTGAGGGAGAACTGCAAAGTAAAATAACTCCTTTTTTGGTTATTAAGATCTTTTGTCTACTCTATTGATACCATTTTATAAGATACTTTTAAGAGAAACACTGATTTCCTGTAATGTAAGATTTAGGATTCATAGCAATCTCTTTATTCCAGTTCACATGACTTTTTTTCAGCTTCTGGAAAGCATTTATATAGTTTAGCAAATACTCTGGAGACAAGTCTGTTGACAATAACGTAGGATAGTGTTCACAGAGTGCAACCACACATCCTTCATTAGTTTAAAATGTGCACTGCCATAAAACAACTGAGTACTGCCATTCATTGAGGAGCCTGTAAATGAGTTAATGTGGTAATAAATTGGCCTAGAAAGTAAGTGTTAGGGTTCATGAAGGAGTGCAGTATGCTAATGCTTTCTAAGTCTGAGCATTTAGTTAATAAATGTTGTCGGTGTGTGTTTGATCCTCGAACTTCTGGCAAAATGTCCATTTGAAGATTCTGCTACCAGTTCAATATTTATGAATAAATATATTTTATTTTCAAGTGTGACTGCTATAGTTTAATTACGTTGATTATCAAGTGCTTAGCTACTTAATTGATGTTTCTGATGCCTTTACTTAAATGATATGATTGCCTTAGATTTGTGGCATGTCAGCTAATTTTTCAGTCTCTGTGGAGATTTTTGCAGAATCCATGTTCTCAGTGGGAAGCTGTGCACAAAATAGAAAATTAAGGTAATGGTGCTATATCCCTGTCCGCTGGCACAACACAATTTTACAGAGGGTGGTATTTATTGACCAAGTATTTCTTTATGTGAATAACCATGAATTCATAATTTAATTTAAAAGTTTGACATATACAGGTAACTGTATCTAACTTTATTATTTCTTTATTTTTAGGTAATACACAATGACCTCATTTTAGAAATGAACCATCCAACTGCAGGAAACATAACTGTTCCAGGTAGGTTGAAGGTCCCTCCTGTTTGTCAAAACACAACCAAGCTTCCGTAATTGCTGTTCTTGTTAGTTAATTTCAGGCAATCTAACTGGCAAGGGAAAGAAGACCAGGAAAATGTTACAATGTTTATTGTATAGTGTTATGGACTAGACCAGATCCCCTCAAAATATATTAAGGAGATAATCTAGACCCTAACTTTTTCTTATTTTAAAGGTAAGTGTAAGGCATTGCATTTCAGATGTAATTTGATTGGTCAAACTACCATGCTTGAAACAAAACACACTTTATTCATACACGATAATTAAAATACAGACAAAGAGAAAAGAAACAAATGGGCTTGACTGTATTGAAATGCTGAACAAAATAATATAAATATAAATTACTACTAATTAACTGTTCCAAAATAGTAACATCCCATAAACACACCCTTGGCTAAGGCAAATTCAGAAAAGTAGATAGTCTCTCACACAATTCTAGCAGCAGGAAGAGAACCCCAGCTTTTAGCTGTGACAGAGGGAGGAATCAGGACTTCCACATTCAACTTCAAGACCCCAGCAACTGCCACTGAAAGCTAAAAGTAAAACAGAAATCCCTGGTTCCATGGGAGCTTGACCCCATCCATTCAGGCTGCTTCTATTGTTCCAACTTTTTAAAAAACCCGAAGACTCCATTAGCTGTTTACTTTATTAGCTTTGGAGCAGACTGCTCAGCATCTCTGTTTCAACCTTCCTTCACAAAAAAAAAGACAAAATATACCTCTTAAAGCCATGGATCATCATATTTAGTTACAGATCTTTTGAACAATGACAGAAACACCGCGATTTCTGAACTTAGTATTACTTTCTTCTCTGAGAGTTTGTGTGCCTGAATCTCTCAAAACTATTTGAAGAAAGTCATAGAATGTTAGATGGATTTATCTCTCATCTGACATTCCCAAACGTAGGATAATTGATTGTTTATCTCATTGGTGTTGTAGGGCCTTTGCTGTGATAAAATCAATTGCTTCTTTTGCCTTCACAGAAGGGACTACACTTCAAAAATAGTTGATTGGCTGCAACATGCCCTTTATGTGAACCATATATTTATGTTGTTTTTGTTGCTCCTTATTGAATGTCAGCATTATTTCTACATTGTGTTGAAATTTCCATCATGAAAGTTTGTTTCCTCTGATCACCTATTCAAAGATTAGAATGATTTATGTGCATCTCTGATTTTATTTTCTTTTTTCTAGATTAATACAATTCATCCAGTATTTTATTCTAGAATTAATATCCAGAATTTCCAACATAGTGATCTTTACACAGAACCACCCCATGGTACCAGCAGTGTTAAAAGTCGACTATACTTCCTTTTATCTAATACAGCCACATTAACTAACACCTCAATCCAGTGATGGTTCTCAATCTTACTAATCTACTTTGGTGCCAATAGTAGTTATTTAAACCATGTTAAGAGAAGTTACGCTGATATCTAATACTGCTTTTAAGTTAATAATGTTACTAAGTAGTTTTAACTGTGATGTTTAACCAGCAATGTTAATGCAGGCATTTAATCCACTAATAGTTAGTGCCACTAAACTGTTAGTATTTAAATTAATGCATTTAATGCAACAGTTTTCATTCTGCAACAATTTGTTAATTATCCAACAATATTCAATTGTGCTGATATGCAAAATCCAGTGTTGATAGGTAATATTAGATGTCACTTGTAAACTAACAATATGTAATGTTATAAATTCAGCAATAGTTACTAGCTCTGTTAATGCAGCTACATTAATTAATACTGTTAATCTAGTGTTTTCCAACTAATACAATCAATCCAGTCATATTAAACGTCCACTGGATAATCCAGCGACATTGTTTAATACAGGTTTTAATCCAACGATATTAAGCAGCTCTGTTACTACACCAATAATCCAAAACTATTAAATATGCTGACATTCAAGCAGTTAATCCAGTAATATTGCTTAGCGCTGTTAATTCAACAATATTAATTAGTGCTGATAATCCAGTGATATTATTTAATGTTGTTCATCCAATAATATCATGTAGAGCTGTTAATTCAGTGTAATTAAGTAGTGCTGTTAATCCAGGAATATTAATTAGTGCTGTTAATCTGGTGTTGTTAAACAGCACAGTTAATTCAGTGTTATTTAATAATGCTGATATTCTGCCAATATTAAATATTAATATAATCTAGCTTTTTTTTATTATGCGTCGGTGGACATCACTGGCTAGATCAGCATTTATTATCTATCCATAATTGCCCAGAAGGCACTTAGTCAACCACATTGGTGTGGATCTGGAGTTACAGGTAGACCAAACCAGGTAAGGATGGCACATTTCCATCCCAAAAGGATTTGATGAACCAGGTAGGTTTTTACAATGATGATCATTGGGCTATCTTTTTTACTCCAAATTTTTGTTAAACTAAAATTTCACCAACTGTACTGGTGGGATTTGAATCCATGTTCCTAGAACATTAACCTGGGATTCTGGATTAGAAATCCAGTGAAATTACCACTATGCCAGGACCTCATAGTTAATCTAGCAATATTACATAGTGATGTTAATCCAATGATATTAATTAGTGCTATTAATCTGGTAATATTAAGTAGCACTGCTAATTCTGCGATATTTAATAGTGCTGCTAATCTCGTAATAAATAACAATCTAAACTAGCAATGTTAAAACTGCAGTTAATTCTGTGATATTAAATAGAGCTGTTAAGCCAGCAATATCAAAAAGTGATGTTTTTGTAAATTGATTATAGGATGTAGGTATTGCTGGCCAGCCATCATTTATTGCCAATCCCTAATTTGCCATGAAAAGGTGGTATGAGTTGCTATCTTGATATGCTGTAGTCCTTGAGGTGCATGTGCACCAACAGTACTGTTACAAAAGAAAATCTTATGTTTGACCTAGCAACAATGATGGAAGGCAAATTAATCCCAACATAGGATAGTGTGTGGCTTTCCGGAGCTCTTACAGGCAATGGCATTTTTTTTGCACCTCCTGCCCTTATTCTTCTAGGTGGTCAAGATTGCAGGTTTTTTAAAGGAGCTATCGAAGGAGCCTGAGTGATTTGCTGTAGTGCATCTTGTAGGTGATGCATGCTGCTGCCACTGTACGTTAGTGGTGAAGGTAGTGGATGGGCACCAATCAAGCATGTTGCTTTGTCTTCAATGGTGTTGAGCTTTTCGATTTTAGTTGGACTTATACAGGCCCAGGCATGGAAGGAGTATTCCATCATCCTCCTGACTTGTGCCTTTTTGATGATGGATGGATACAGGGGAGACGGGAGGCGAGTTATTTGTTGCAGAGTTCTTAGTCTATGACCTGCTCTTGTCACCACAGTACATGTATCCCGAAATGTTGCTGAATTTTGAGTAATCATCAGTGAACATCTACACTTCTGACATTATGTTGGAGGGAAAGTCGTTGATGAAGCAGATGTAGTCTAGGACACTATGCTGAGGAACTCCCGCAGAGATGTCCTGGGACTGAGATGGTTGACCTCTAACAACCGCAACTATCTTCCTTTGTACCAGGTATGATTCCACCCAGCAAAGAGTTATCCCCTAATTATCATTGATGCCAATTTTCCAGGGCTTCTTAATATCACACTTAGTCAAATGCTGTTCTCTTTTCAAGGCTGGTCAATATTCACACGTCACCTCTGGAGTTAACTTTTTTTTGTATTTTTGAACCAACATAGTTGAGAAGTGAGCAAATGAGTGACCCTGACAGAACACAAATGAAGGTCTGTGAGCCGGTTTTTGCTGAGCAAGTGGCAATTAATGCCGCTATCATTGATTTCTTTCATCACTTCACTACTGATCAAGAGTAGACTGATCAGCCAGTAATTATCTGAGTTAGATTTGTTCTTCCCTTTTGTGGACAAAACATACTTGGGTACATTTCCACATTGCTGGGTAGATCCAGTATTGGAAAAGTTGGAACAGCTTGACGAGGAGCATGGTAGTTTAGAAGCACAAGTTTTTAATAGTATTGCCAGAATGTTGTCGTGGCATAACTTTCAGTGCCTTCAAATATTTTGTGATATCACCTGAAATGAATGAAATTAGCTGAAACCTGGCGGCAGTGATGCTGAAAACCTCTGCAGGAGGCCGTGATGGTTCATTCCTTGGGCGCTTCTGGCTGAAGAGGATGCAAATGCTTCAGCCTTACCTTTTACATTAGTGTGCTGGGCTCTGCCATCATTAAGTTTAGGGATTTTTGTGGATTTCATCCTTTTATTAATTGTTTAAATGTCCACCATCATTTAAGACTGGATGTAGCATGATGGCAGAGCTTAAATTTGATTCATAATGGGATTGCTCAGTCCTGTCTATCGCATGCTGCTTCCACTGATTAATGCAAATAGTCCTGAGTTTCAGTTTCACTAAGTTGACACCTCATTTTTACACATGCCTCGTACTGTCACTGGCATGTCCTTCTTCATATTTTGTTGAAATAGGGTTGGTTCCCTGGCTTCATGGCAATGATAGCATGGGGTAAAATGCTGGGCCATGAAGTTACAGAAGTGGACGAATGCAATTCTGATGTTGAATAGTTCTAAGCACAGTACTGTAGTCACTCCTACCACTACTGCATTTCAAATCATAACTCAGTACATAAAATAATTGACTTTTTTTCATTTTTGGTTATTTGAACAACTGCCTCAAAACTGGGATCCTGTGGCAGTGAGAATTTCATGGGCACTTATCATGCTGGTTGACCAATCTTACCAGATTCAAGTGACGCCAGATGCGTCATGCTTTGTAGATAATTAATTAGCCAAGTTTGCACCCCTTTTCAGATTTCACCAGTGGAGCACTGTATGCATAGAGGTTTGGAATCTCAGAGTTTCATCTTGTCAAAGGAGGCAAGATGTGAGTGGCAATTGAGCTGTGAAGTCAACTGCTTCAGTCCTCTCTGAAGCAGTCTGCAGCCAGTGTAGAGGCACTAGCAAGCAGAGGATGGGCCAAAGTGAATTGCTGTTACTGGAAAAATATCTTCGGTCCCTAATAGCCATTGGAATTTAATGCCTTCCCACATTAACATCTCAACACAGGAAAATTCAACCCTGTGTTTCTCAGTGGAGCTATGGAGCTATGTGGTATGCTGGAGAAGGAGCTGATGTCAAAGGCAACTGGTAGAGACCCAGTGCTTGTAGACTTAGAAATTAGGTTGATACTCAACTTATTAGAGTGTGATTTATTCAACATATCGTTGGAAAATCTATGTGCCATCTCCAAGACATGGCCCATTGCTGCATAAAGGAAGTCCTGGACTCCCATGTATTGTTGGGCTAGCTACTAAAACAAGTTCGCAACCAATTTGGACCAGCTAGGTTAATAAGGCAGTTCATTTTGGTTCCATAGCTGGATTTTACAGCAGCAGGGTCTGATTGAGTGACTATATTTTTATGATCATCAAAACTTCCTGAGAGCAGCTTTGGCCTTTGAACAGGAAGAATTTCTGTTCAGAATAATTTGCAGTTGATTGTTCAAGGCTTCTGCTAAAGTGAATCATGCACATTTACACAAGGTTTCTGGAAGGTGCCATGCCTCCGACATCCTTAAACATTCCCAATTGCCTCAGCCCCAAACACCTTGTGCCTGGGACCTGTGTAAGATTAAAGTCATAGTTTCATCCTAACATCATGCAGAGGATATAAAAGCAATTGCTGTCAAATGACTTAACCACATTCAAGCAGGCATTAGCTTTTTGAAATACAACAGAATCTCATGGGAACTCTCTTCACACTTCAAGGGGAATTGCCTGTAAATGCCACTGTCTCTGTTACTTCCTACTTTCCTGCACAAAACTAACCAGATTGTGTCACCCGTTCTACATGTGCAGAAAAGCATCTGCATTAGGGAACGATGTGCTGGAACAATGTGACAGAGTGCTTTGAGATGCCATTGCAACCTGAATAAGACATATTAAGTCTGTGATAGAAGTCATGGTGTTCGTGAATTGTTTGTGAATCCTCAAATTATAATTTTTTGTGTTTGGAAAAGTTGGAGTTGCATAAATGTATCGACCAACAATTTGCTATTTTAGAACACTGACAAATGCTGGAAAGAGTAAAACGTATTGAACTCCCTGGCAAGGAGAGCAAAATAGTAGAGCTTTACTCAGCAACAAAATGTATATTGCTCCCAGTTTAAATGTATTTTTACTCTTATGCCACTGCCAGTGTGAGACTTTCTGTTTATTAGCAATAAATGAAGAATACATAACGTAACATGTTACAACCAGATTCATCGCAAGAATTGTAATTGAACTGACATTTTCCCACTTGTGTTAGATTTACCTCAGATTATTAACTGCAAATGTTTCCCCACTACTTGACGTTAGACTGACTGGCATGTAGTTGCTGGGTTGTCTGTATTTTTCATTGTTTGTTGACTCACTAGCATGCTGTTTTTGTCACTATAGCTGTTATAACTATCTGATTAAAATGCATAATACTGGCATCACAGTGTGGTTCTGAGTCAGTGCTATATATTTTGCTGAGGTGCACCACACCTTTAGCAACAGTCAGCTTTGCTTCTTCAGGATTCAGGAATGTGTGGGAGGTAACAAGCTTTGGGTGTCTTCCAGTAAATGTCATACTACGTTCCCCCTGTTCTCCTCCACATACATAAGCAATGAAAATTGTACCCAAAGGTGTGGCCTCACTGACTAAGAGCCACGTATTAATAGCTGGATGTGACAGCTCTATTAAACAACGAAAGAGGTGCAGAAACCAATACAAAGAATCACAAAACGTAACTAAGGCACCGTAAATAGATGATATCATTTAGACTGACATATATCTGACTGTCAGATTGTCTACAACCTGTTTCTAAAAACAAGACTGGGACCAGGATAGAGTTCCAAAGATTAAAAAGTAAAGTCAAAACCTCAGGTTCTCTGATATCAGCATGATTGAAACAAGCCTCCAAAATGTACAGTGATGATGTGCACCTATGTACAGGGTAATGTGATCTCAACTATTGTATCTGAAGCGGCAAGATATAGATGGAATTTGAAGCAACCAGAAGCTGGTGTGAATGTATGCATAAAGCGCAAGTGAAACAACCAAATCTAGTGACACCCCGCTGGAATTACTTTAAAGTGCAGTCAGGAATATTTTCCCCAGAATGAATGAATAAAACCTGCTGCACTCAACAAGAAGACATGTTTGAAGTTGGCTGTAGAGATGAAAAGTAGGAGCATCGTGTTCCTTTCTTGGATACATAGGAAAATGTAGAAAATGATCTGATCAGGACAGGAAAAGGCCATAAGAAATAGGAACAGGACTAGGTAGTTTGGCCCCTCCATCCTGCTTCACCACTTAGTAAGATCATGGCTGATCCAACATTCATCACGTCTATTTTCCAGTTTTTTCCCCGTAATCCTTGATTCCCCAGCTAATCAAGTAAGTACATTTGCAGATCCACCTACGTGTGGTGACTTAAACCCATTCACTCTGTGTCTCCAAATTTTCTGTATCCCATCGCTCCTCACACCACCTCAACTTTCAGTAGCAACTAGTCTTCAGTTTCTGTACATTAAAAACTGAAAGAACTGGAGAAACTCAGCAGGCCCGGTAGCATCTGTGGAGAGAGAGAGAGAGGCAGAGTTAATGTTTCAAGCCGAGTATAGCTCTTCTTCAGAATGGTTCTTTCAGATGACTGGCAGCAGAGTTACAATAACACAATCATACCTGATTCATTTAATTGATGACTAAAACATGAGAAGACTGAATGTAGTGATTGCCATGATTATGACTTTATCATGACCACAAGTCCCCTTTCCCTTGCATTCCATGGCCTTCACATGTATAACAAGTGCTGTACGAAGTGCATGCCAATAATCTCTTTGAGTAGCTCATTCCTTCTGACTGTGCATCATCAACATCATACAGCCATGCGCAAGTGCAGGTACTCACTACTCTTGAGGTCCTGTTAGAGAATTAATTAGGTTTTCACCTGGTGGCTTACACCTCATAAATGAACACAAAAAGTACTGATGGCTGAGACAGCTATGGAGACTCGCCAAGCCTTTATCTGAAAGGTGGAAACAGATGCTGACCACAGGAACCTTCATTGAAAAAGAGAACATTAGAGATGTATCAGCAACTTAACCATTCCTGACAGACATACCACACCTATACTTCCCAATAGTGAAGATGATAGATAGATCCAACCATGTTTCCAATACCTTATTAACAGGGACTTGCAAGAACATTTGCCATGGAAGAACGAGAGAAGGTCTCTGTGGAACTTCAAACTAGGCTCTAAAACTAGCATTCAGGTACCTTTGCCCACTTCAAATGTCAATCTGCTTGTTATCGTGTTAAACAGGATAACTGATCCTTTCTCTTACCTTATAATGTGCCTCTGAGTTTTACAGAGCTGTTCTGCAAGAATGTTAAGACCTATCACTGAGGTTTATCCAATTCTCCTACTCCCTTTCTGTACAATGGTGTTCCACCTAGTGTTCCACTTGACCGATTGCAGGGGCAGGTGGCCTGATCTACCAAATGAAAGTCTTCTAATTAAAGGGATCAAAACATGGATTATAAGGGCTTACTCACACTTGGATTTTGAGGTTGCAGCAACCAGAGAGGTGGAGTAGAGACATAGCAAGACTGCTCTCTGTGTCTTGTACCAGTGACAGAAGATTCTGCTGTGGGAATTGAGGGGCTTCAGAGATAAGAGGTCTGAAAGGGTTTAAAGATTAAGACAACCCCTCCAGCCAATTAGGAGTGGATGAAAGTGGCCAAGGAAGTCTGACCCCTTTAACTTCGAGACCAAGAGGATTGAGGACCTCTGGAGGGCTAGAATGGTGAATGGGATAACATTTCAGGTGCCACACCTCTCACTCTCCTGCCCAGCATTCTCCTGCATAGCACGTCTCTGAACAATACACTTTGCAGCTCCACTCGTTCCTCTGAAGGTAGCTCAGAATCCTTTGGAATAACCAGCAGTCACACCCTCACCCTCCTCCTATTGCCCTCTTGCAGTCAGGCCTTGCTGTCAACCTCTGCAAATGCTCTCCTTTCTTCATCTGCACACAAAAGCCATTTCTAGCACTCATAACTCCCTGCTTTCACTCCTCACAGAAGAGAATGTAGACACCAGGGTTGAGTGAAGTGGTTCGCCAATGACAGGTACCTTGTCAGCCATTTGCAGAATGTGTCCAGCTACTCCATTGGGAAATAGGCTTTAAGAAAGCTGCACCTGTCATCAGGGACATGCTGTGAGAGTTCAAGACACCTGAGGCAGCAGAGTTCAGACATGTTGAGAGGGCTAATTTGCTCTCTGTAGACCCAGAATCTGGGACCTAACTTCTTGGTGTCCATCCCTCTGCATGTTGGAGGGACATGCAACCGAGGAGAAGTCAGCTGGCACTGAAGTTGTTCCTGCTCCAACTTCCACTGTTGTTCCGGCTGTTACCTTTCATCATAGGTGCAAGGTAGAGCTGAATGAGCTGCTGCCAGAATGACGGCTGGCAGCACAGAAGTGCAGCTGGATGTGATTTAATTGCAGGATAGGGAAAATGGCTTCCAAGTGATTAACAATCACCTGTCAAATAGTGTCAGTCCTGTCTGAGAGAAATGCTGAAAGCAGCATCCTCTTACCTGGTCATCATTTGCACAGATCAATGTACTCTGAGCTGTCAGTATCACTGGAGAAGCTCTTCTGGTTCGTAGTCATATTAGTGACCCTGACAAGTCGCTGACAGGTTAGAAAACTATAATTCAGAGCTAAAAAATTGCCGATTTAATTTCCTGATTTGTTTCCTATCAGATCCAAGGGACTTTTCCATTGGTTTTGGAACTGCTGCAGGGAAACCCAGAAGAGTGTTTCAAAGAATTACTCTTAATTCTAACACTGAATCTGTCTCTCCTTGACTAGGAAGTATTTCCGTGGCTAGGAAGAATCTCCCCTATAGAATTTTTCTGCAAATACTTATAAGAATAACAAGTAGTTTCTGAACTCTTTAATTATTACAGAAGATGATCATAATTGAACTAATATTTGCCTACTAACATAGATAGCTACGTGCATATTAAACAAACACCATTCCTGCACCCTCAGCTATTTCCAAACCACGTGAACAGAAAACTCTGGGGAACAGAGCAGATTAGACATTTTCTGAAGTGATCCTGGTGATTTTAAATTAACAAACTTGTAGACATATTTTGATTTGACATCCACCAGGGGATTTTAATTGAGTTCAGGCTTCTAAATAGAAATAATGCCCTTTAATGTTTATCCCTTTCATGTTTATACCATAGCTACTTCCAAAAATTATAGGTCTCCTCTATTTCTGTTTACTTTGCTTTGGGTCAACAAATAAAACTTGTGAAAAGAAATGGCTGATTTTACTAATGTATTACATACTCTGTAGGTATCTTTTTAACATATTACTCTTTTCCACATGAAATAATTAATCTTACTGTGATTATATTGCAATATATTGTCTTCAGGATGCACAATTTAAATTCTCCCAACAGATAAAACAATAGCTTGACCGTAGTGCCAGGTTTGCGTGAAAGCTAAAATTTGACTAATTACATATGAAAACCAAAGATTTTGAATATATCTCAAGAGAAACCTAATTCAAAACTTGCCATATAACTACCGTGATACATTTAGCTCTCTTTTGCTTTGTTTCCATCTCGGTCTCTTGATTTTTTTTGATTCATTCTGTACCTTTCACTATGTGTTCCTCTCATTCTCAGTATCTTTCATTAGCCTATAGCTCAGTCGATTTTGATATCTGTTGCTTCCTTGCAGATCTTCCTTTTTAGGCCCTTTTCATTAAGTCTTCAATATTGTCTTACTTTTTTAAACAAGGTATTGCTTTGTTTCCAATGAATGCTGCAAATTGTTTTTACAATGCAAGCATCTATAGCTGGGTAATGTAATATAACTGTTAATATAATTCTGGTAATATTTTCAATTTGAAAAACATTAAACTGAAGAAGAATGGTTGTTTAATTCTGTATACTGCAAATATGATTTCCTGGTACTGTAATCAATTGCAAGCTGTTGCTCAGTAAAGCTGGAATAATAATAATCTTGCTGAATTAACATCATTATGGATATCCTGATGGAAAAGGCGTGACTAGCATTAAATGTATCTAAAATTAAAAGAACACATATCATTAAAACAAAAAATACTCATGATTTCAGTGTTGCCATCTCAAGGTTCAAAGGACACACAAATCCTTTGAGCTCCTCTATTGTGGCTTATGTCAACATCAAAACGTCTTGACTTTTGATTTGCAATAGCTACCATGTCCTTAGTATTCTCAATTTGTGGACCAGTTTGAAAAAGCTTACTAGTGAAGTACTTCCCAATATAAATACATGTATTATTAGTAAAGGAAATGTTTTATCCCTTTGGATTTTAACCCATCTGAAATGTTAAAACAATTCTTACCTCTCTACGGTAAGATTTATTTTAACATTAAATCTGAGCAGAACGAACCTGACCAGTTTCTTTTGTCTGTCTAAGTACTGTAGTACCACCTTCACCCCAAAGGGGTCACTGACTACTGTTAACTATCAATGGGTTTGAATTTTTTAACTTAGTATCTCCATTCATATTGAAAGGGTCACAATGACAGAACTTTTATATTAATTCAAGTGACACTATATGATGCTTATATGTAGTTAGTTAATACATATTCAATATTATTGGTGTTTGGCTATGTAATCTTCATTCAAGGAAAGCATATTGTCATTGAAAGACATGTCAGAAACACCTAACACATCTACAATATTGCCTTAAAGCAACTGAAATAGTCAGAAGGATATATTTTGCTAGGCCCTACTTTTGGGGCACATGTTGCCAAAAATCAAACATAGTAGTCAGAAAGATTGATGAATATTCCCAATTTTTTTCAGTGATTAATTTTAATAGCCAGAAAAGAGGGAATGCAATGATTAAAACGCACGCATCTCTACACTTGATTCTCCATTCAAGAGCCTTGCAAAATCTATACTGTAATGTTTATATTAAACTGATTAAAAGATCCATATGGTCATGGAAAATGGATCAAACATTTTTTTGTGAAGAGAACACAATCTATTTTTAATGCAATTATATCACACCCAAGTAATACAGCAAGACCCTGGGATCCACTTTGGTTAGTCAGTTAACATGGTCTGTTTTATCCAGAGCATTAGTGCAGGTCTCTGGATGACTAGTCCAGTATCATTGCTATCATTCTACTATTCCCTCTTTCTGTTTCAGTTGATCCAAATGAGAATGCTGAAGTAAACTGGGTAATTTTGCAGATTTGTGAAATAAAGCTCACACTCGCCATGCTTATCAGCTTAAAGACTTTTAAAGTGGCAGTATGGATCACATTTAAAGTCTTCACATGATCTCAAAGTACTTCTCAAATTATTGATTACTCACAACAGTTGTGACTGTTGTATGTAATAAATACAGCAGCCAATCAATAAACAGTAATGAAATAAGTGACCAGATAATCTACCGGTTGAGGGATACTTGTTCACTAACACTCCTGCTTTCTTTTTCAGTTAATGGTTTTATGGAGGTATGTGGTGAGGTTATGTGTATCGTTAGCTTAACATCTTGTCAACAAGATGGCAACTCTGACAGTATATTTTTCTCTCAAAATTGCAGTGAGGTGTTACCCAAGTTTAATGCTCCAAATCCTGAACTGGGGCTTAGGAACATTGGAACAAAAGTGGGTCATTTGGCACCTTGAGCTTGTTCTGACATTCAATAAGATCATTCACGATCTGTGTGTTATCTCAGTTTACTCACCTTGGCTGCATATCCATTGATACCCTTAGCTGGAAAGTATCTGTCAGATTAGAATGTATTAATTGATCTGGCATCTACTGCATATTTGGAGAGACAATTGCGTCTTTCTAAAACCCTTTGCATAAAGAATGGACTAGCTCTGATTTTAAGCTTACGTGTCTCTGTCATAGACTCCCCACCATCAGGAAACTTTTGTCTCCGTAGATTATGAATTTCTTTCAATATCCTAAAAATCTTAATAAAATAATCCCTTATCTTCCAAATCCTGATGAATTCAGTTCTAGCTTATATAAACTCTCCTTATAGTTTAATCCTTGAATCTTTGGTAACATTCTGTTGAATCTGCATTCATTCCTTCAATGTCACTGTATCTCATGGAATAGCACTCAGAACTGTACCAAAACTACAGATTTGGCCCATCACAGTTTGTGTAACTGCCTGCCATTTTTATTCTAATCTTCAAGATACAGGGGCCGACATTCCATTATTCATATGTCAAGTCAGTTTATTTTAGTTATCTGTTTACATGGTCCCCTTAAATGTCATTCAAGCTCCACTGTTCTTGGCTTTTCACATTTATGAATGTGCCAATATTTAATGTTTTTCAGCTGAAATTTGATGACCTGCAGATGGAGTTTAATTTGTATAAATGCGAGGAAACAAACAGGGTAGGACTTGTACAATTAAAAGTAGGGCCTTTAGTAGTGTCCATAGTACAGAGAGACCTAGGAATTCAGGTACATAATTCTTTTAAATTTTGCATCACATGTAGGAAGAGTGGTTAAGAAGGTGTTTAGCCTGCTAGCCTTCATTGCTGAGATCTTTGAGAATAGAAGTTGGGACAACTCGTGGAGTTGTGCAGGATATTGGTGAGGCTTCTTCTGGAGTACAGTGTTCAGTTCTGGTTACCCTGATGTAGGGTTTAGATTAGAGTGGTGCTGGAAAAGCATAGCAGTTCAGGCAGCATCTGAGGAGCAGTAAAATCGACGTTTCGGGCAAAAGTCCTTCGCTCTGATATAGGAAGAATGTTATTAAGCTGGAGAGGGTTCAGAAAAAAATTACGAGGACGTTGCTGAGAAAGATTCAAAAAAGACATGAGAGACAACTTTTTTACACATAGAGTGGTTCATGTGTGGTGTGCAGGTGGAAGTGGTGGATGCAGGTACAGTTACAACATTTAAAAGACCGTTGGTAAGTACATGAATAAGAAATGTTTGGAGGAATATAGGCTAAGCGCAAAAAGGTGGGACGAGTTTAGTTTGGGATTATGGTTGGCATGGATGAGTTGGACCAAAGGATCTGATTCCATGCTATATGACTCTATGACCTGTCAGTCACCTGCCCTGAAATTCAGGCTCGTTGGGGGTTGGCAAATGCCAGATGCCAAAGTCCATGGATGAGAGTTGCATGTGGTCTGTGCCCATGGATCATGTCCTGAGATACAGTTTGGTTCTAAGCAACATGGAAATCATTCAGATCAAGTGGCACCTCAATGGCCATGGGCTCCAGGAGGTAAAGCGAATATTAATGGTCAATTAAAGGAGAGCAACTGAAATGGGAGAGTGAAGGATCATCAGATATACAGGGAATGCCTGGAACATGAAGAATGGTGGCTATTTTGTAGATTATAGGCAGAGCCTGAAAGTCTTTGCAGCAAATTAAAAGCCTAAATTTCACCATATTGATCTGAAAATCAACTCTGCAACAGCATTTTGATATTGACAAAGCAATGCCCAAATTGGTGGAGTTCATAACTGCTTTTCTGAAGGGGGTTGAGTTCATAGCTGGTATATAAGGCCTAGTAAAGGCCGAGTCCAATAATTGTCAACTGAGTGATTATGTAATGCTGTATTCTGCCTTCAAGTCATAGTTAAGCAGACTGTTAGTGTAATGATTGTAACGAGGTCAGCCAGGTGGACCTCATAGAATATCAGTTCCCAGACTGGGGCTATTAACCTGGTCCATTCAGGAAGCCCTGTCTGACCGATATAAACAGGAGTGTTAGAGGTTCTGTTCACCCTGAGAACCGACTCTGAGGAAGTTGGAACAATATCAAGTACTCTTCATATATGAATAAATGGTGACTGGTTGACGGGATACCAGCCTCTGTGGAGTTATTTAAGTTAGCATTCTTCATGCCATCCAATTCTGACTGATCTGATGAAGGACTCATTGTGAGGATTCTGTGCCCTGATGGGCATCTTGTGATTTCTGAGATAACAAGAGTCAATGGAACAAGGTGCATCATCATACTTTGGTGACCAAGGCACATAGTCTCTCGTACTACAAGCCATACACACTCACACATGGCTAAAGCTGCTAGGACTCCACTCCTGTTAGGTTTGTTGGTGGAGGATATGGGTTTCTCCTGACAGCTCCAATGTTCCAAGATCACATGCAAAATTTCTTGGCCTACCCTTTATGAGGTCAAGGTACCTAAGTGCATGCTTGTACATGTGTGGTTGTACATATGTGGTCCTCTCAACAAAACAAGCAAGGCAGGATCAAATGGAGCACGTACTGCTTAGGACCTTGGTCAAGCATGACACTACCTCTGTGAGAGCACATTTGGACCATCATGAGGAACGTAGTCAGGGGTGGCGCATGTCTTCAGTAAGAATTTGTGCTTTCACTTGCTGTTCTCACAATTCTGCTTCAAGTTCAAGATGCATGGCATTGATCACCTCAGCAATTCTCCTTGCAATATTATTACTACAAAAGAATCAAAGGACGGCAGGGACAATTCCATCTGGTACAACAAACAATAGCAACCACCATCGGCAGCTGTACAATCCAAAGATGGAGAAAGAGCAGGACAAGAGCCTCCACTGCGGAGGAGAGCTCTTGCTCATAACAGGATCTGCAAGTTTAGGTGCAACTCTCTGCAGATGATTAAGAACCAATGCAGAAGATGAAGCAAGCAATTACCAGTTACTGAATGAGGATATGTGGTCAGAAAGCTGGGTGGCAATCCCATCTTGGAGGCATAAACGTAACAGCTGTCTGTAATCTCTTGGCCAGCAGATTATTTCAGGAACCTATTGGGGATTTCTATGGCATTTTGCAGATTTCAATTCATAACTACATTCTGGGATGTCATTGATGATGTCTTCGCAACAGGTCACAAATTCTTCTAATTTCCTCCTTGACACAGCGAATCAGGCAGTGAAGACATTAGGATTCTTGACCCCTACTGGTTTCTCACAAGTTTCCCACAGGACGCAATCGATTGCACCAACATAGCAGTCAGAACATTTTATCATCAACCAGCAGCCCTCATGTACAGAAAAGGATCCCAGTCTCTTAATGTTCAAATCATTTGTGGGCACAACAGCCAGATATTCAGATGTATGGCAGATATCCAGGGAGCTACCATGACCCATACGTCCTGGACCACTGACAGATGACAGTCTCTTACAAAAGCTTCAGTTCGCACAAGGATGGTTCCCGGGCAACAAGGGATATCCCATTCATACTTGACTGATGGCATTTCTAAGAAATCCTCAGACTGATACTGAGGACAGATACAAAGCTGCCCTCTATTCAACCATGGCCATTGTGGAACAGACCTCCTGAAGAGGAGGTTTCAGTCTCATAGTTGTATAGCTGTGCCCTTCACAATCTCAGATGCCAATGAGGGGATGTGTTGGCTAAGGAGGAGATGTAAGAGCCAAGAAAACCTCTGAGGAGGAGAATGAGGGCAAGAATCCCGAGATGGACCAGGATGAACATTAAGGCGAGGAAGACAAGGTGGTCCATTAAGCCTGTAAGGCTAGAGATGACCTTATAGCCTCTTGGTTCCATGCTGTCAGAGCTGGGTTGAGACCCCTTCTGTTATTATTTCGTACACAGTTGGCTACATATGCTCCTTGTATGCCATACAATTACTCAACAAATAACATTTTTCTCTTTGATTTACATGCAGTAAAACATTGGTTTTCTCTTTCAAATTGCTCTGATAATTTCACCTCTGTAAAAGCTAAAGTGTATGCACAAACTTTGCCCAGGACCATTGTTAACACTAAAGCAGTTGTGATAATAGCGAGTACTTCCACTGTGTTGCATTTCGGTATGTTTGCACTAAAATGGTTCTGTATCAAAGAAACAAACGTCACATCAGTGAGACAACCCCTTGGTAAATACCATTGAGTTGTCCCACATCCTAAGTCTTCTCCCTATGTGCTTTACATCCCCAATATCCCTGCAGTGCTTCAGAATGGAATGAGCAGTCTCTATTCCTTTGCAATACCCAAGAATCCTCACTACTACTTCCAATACTATGGACCACAAACTGTGGGACTGTTTTCTCCATTTGGCTCTGCAATGATGGTAAATCGATATGAGTTGTACATGTCCCACCTCAGACCTTTAAAATTTGTACCCTTACTTTGAGAACCCCAGGCATGGAACAGACCTTTTTTTCCCTGGAGCCTATGGTAAGATAACAGCTTCTGCCATTGCTCTCATATGGTATATGCTTGAAGTCTACCTCTTGGACATTCTAGCCCCTGGCTCCTCCCCAGACTTTGTAGTTAACCTCAGTGTCCCTGAGATTCATCTCTAGCACGTTGAATGCAGTCTCCATCTGACAGGCATGTAGTTCCATGACAGATGAGGTTGTCTTCAATCACCCACCTTCGTGACTTTGAGAGACAAACTAAATTCAAGTGTGGTGATTGACATGCATCACATCATTTTGCTGATTGAAGAGTCTTTATATCTTTAAAATTGGAACACCTTGTCCGGAATACAGTACCAGACATTATATGTATTTATTAAAGAGCTTATTCTAAACAATGATTGAACACCTGTGCCATTGAGGTGCCTCACAAGGTTTTTTTTCCCTTCTTCATCATGTCTAGATGCAAGCCTGACCTTCACAGAGGGAGCATCCTGGTGATTTTGAATACATTGGAAGGCCTTCCTTGGGGAAATTGGGTCTATTGGGCCTACAGGGCCTCATTCAGCTGAAGGATGCCGACACAGGTTCCTTCACTTGAACTGCTGGTGGCAATAGGGTCACCAGCACAAAGGAGATGGAGAAAGCAAGACAGGTCTGGTGTGTCCTGGAGATGAAGCTGCCTGTGTTCTGTCTGTCACTCCTCTTCCCTATTTGTACCTGCTGATACTGCACTCTTCTTTAATTGGCCTTTTAAGGGCATCAATTGGTTGTCGGCACAAAGGCCATCCTCAACCTCTGAGGCTTGTCTTTATCAATGAAAGCCTGGATGGTGATGAGCTTTGTTAAAAGTATCATATTTTATACATATAATATATGTTGCAATCTTTTCTTTCCATTCTAATCCATTCAAAATGAGCTTTTTCCAATCTGTTACTTTGGTTATTGTATTACTTAACTAATTTTCGGTCTTTATCTCAGACTTTATTTTGATATGAATACTATTTCTTCAGTGTTTTCATATGTACATTTCTGTCATTGGTTAGTTGCATTTCTCATTACATCTATTGTGATTTTGTTTTTCTCCTTACATACTGGCAGACTCAGGAATCCTCAGTACAGTATAAATAGTCCACTTGTTTGTGTTATCTCTAATTAGTATAGCTGTACCCAACTTCTTCCTTCCATGTCCTCTCTAAATATGGTATAACCTGTGCTGTTTCATTCCCTGTTCGGGTCTTTATATAGCTATGTTTCAGCTATATCCACTACAGGAGAAGTAAGGAGATTAACACTTTTATAACTCTCTGCTTCAATGCCTGTACTTGTTTCTGACCATTCAAGTTATATGGTCATTCTATTATTTTAACATACTTCTGTCTGCCCTCCCACGTTTCTTGATGAAGGGCTTATGCCCGAAATGTCGATTTTCCTGCTCCTCAGATACTGCCTGACCTGCTCTGCTTTTCCAGCACCATACTCTCAACCTTTGGTTTGATCTGTACTCTCACCTCCTGATTCTTTTATCCTTTAGACTTAGTTGCAAGCTATTTCCTTAAGATCAACTCACTTATTTTACTAATTGAAAGCTTTACCCACAGACCGTCCTTTCTGTGAAGACTGATTATGTGCAAGTTCAGGTGAGACTGTTCCAGCGGTGCAGCCTACTTCTCACACCAGTCCTCCTGCCATCCGTTCACTTTCCTGATCTATCAGTCTCAATGACAATTAACATGTGCCTCATGTTGTAATCCTAAAACCACTTATGAGATGAGGGTTCCTGTGACACAGTTGCAGTGTCCCCACCTCCGGGCCAAGAGATCCAGGTTCAAGGCTCAATTGTTCCAGAGGTCTGCAATACCATCTCTGAACAGGTCGATTAAATGTATCTACAACCCATGAGCTCCTTTTTAAATTTGGTTCCCAACTTTTAAGTGTACTTTTCAGCACTTCCTCCATATTAATCATGATGGCACTGTCCCACACGAAATTACAAATATTTGATTTCCTTTTCCTTTTCTAAGTTTGATTGCAATTTCTTCAAAATGTCCTTTGTTCTTCCACCATTCTCCTACAACAGAAGGGTGACTACAGATATGTTGCAAATCCCCCTAAATCTAAAAACTGCTATTAATGCAAGTTTCTGTTCCGTTACTGTTCTCACTTTCAACATCACCCTCTCTGCCCGGTCCATCAGACTGTCTCTTATTGATGTTCCGCTTGTCTGCAGCCTTATCCTCACATGTATCAAATGTGTTAGACCTATTTAACATAATCATATCTCCTCTTCTCCTTGGTTCCCCTACCCTGCTAAAGACAGTCACACTTCCCCATTCCCAAAGTTGTTATTTTGCCAGAACATTCCTCATTTTAAGATTGCTAATTATTCTCCCATTGCACACAATAAGAACTAAGATAGTCTGTTCAGTGGTTAGTTCCATAACATTTTGATCCTGGAAACTGTCTGTGGTCGTTCTATTATTTTAATGTAGTTCTGTCTGGCCTCCCATGTTTTACCCACCATTAGTTTGAGGTCAGCCAAAACCCCTAAACAACTTCCATCTTTCTCCCTGAGCTCACCCCTTCCCTTCTCTGTCCTAAGTCATTCCAAGATATTGGTGCCACTCTAATTCTGATGTCTTGAGCATCCCAAATTTTAATTAACTTGTTTGATGACCAAGCCTTGGCCCTAAGGCCTGCAATTCACTCCATAAGCCTTTCTGTCTCTCTATCTTGCACTCTAAAATACTCCATAAAATTTGTTAGATCAAGCTTTTGGTCATTTCCCTAACATCTTGTCATGTTTTGGAATCATATTGGAATTTATATTGCCCTGCCAAGTATCTTGGGACATTTTATTTTGTTAAAGTGTTATAAAAAATACAACTTGCTGTAGTTGTGCCTTGTAAGTAAAGCACACATTGTTAGACTCTCACCTTTTGAAGTCATCAGGTCTGAAACTATAACCGCAAAGGCATGTTGTATCAAAGTGTCGCATTTAAAGAAAATGTGATTGGTTTAAATAATTCTTATCAAAGTTACTAATCAATATCTGATTGAATAAAGGTTCCTGAGTCATAATGCTGTGAGAGATAACCAGCTGAAACTAAATAATCAACAAAAAACTGAGCAGATAACATCCTCTTTTTTCTTAAATCTTCTGTTCACAAACCAAATTTACCACAAAACCAACCTCTTTCTTTCAGTGAAATTGCTCAAATAATTTCTTTATTGCTACTTCCTCTTTCTCAAATCACTATTCAGCTGAGCAATAATGTTTTCAACATGCATACAAAAAAACAGACTTGGAAAACTGATTCATCCATAAAGTATATATTTTTAGTTGCACATAGTTTCCGTCACAGGCCCACCTGTCTGAGACGTGGGATGTAAGTTTGAAATTTGAACTGTGCCTGCACAGTAGAAAGAAGGAGGTGTATCCTGTGAGTTCAAATTTTTAATCCGCTCCTGTAAAATTACAATATCCAGATGAGGTAGGTCATATGAAAATTAGGTAGAAAAGAATTATAAAGTTCACTATCATAAAAAATTATGGTCTCAATAAGACAGCTCCCCTACAATGACAGTGGAAAATGGTTGATTGCAGTGACAAAATATCAAGATCAGGCCAACCAAAATCCAACCTTTTAAAAAGTTTTTAAAAACCTAATTCAGGACATGGACAAGGCTCCCGCAAAATCCAAATTGGTGCCTAGTTAGCATTCTAAAGCCACAACGTGATGACATCACCGATGGTGCAACTTAATTGAATTGAAAATAAGGTGGAGGCCGAGATTTCTGCAGCAGAACCAAGTGGGGCGTTACTGGCAAGTCAAAGTAAGAGACATCTACACCACTCCTGAACGAGGAGGAACAAGAACACTACCTCTATCCGATTAGCAAGATCTGCTGCAATAACTCACCAAGACTCCTGCAAAACCACAAGCTGTACTGTACAAAAGAACAAATTGTAAGTTTTACCTTGCTGTTGGGGAATTCTAGAACACTCTGTGAAAACCAGGTAGAAACATGAAAAAGACTTATACTTTTCAGGATTATAAGTGTCTTAAACTATTCAATTAAAAATTTTACACTCCTAGTGCTATTCAAGCGAGATGGGGTTGTGATGTTAAAAATGTTTCATGGAATTATGACATTAAAAATGTGGAGTGTGTTACAACAGGTGTATGGATTTGGCACAAGGGTGGATGCAAGGCCTATAAATTGGGCCATGGCTGTATGTAGCAGCTGAGTCTCTTCTGAAGATGGCAGGGTTTGGTTGTTCGTAGACTTTATTTGTTCACTCAGTGGTTTGTTCATTGAATTTTTAAAATGAGCATCTGGGCAGTCTTAATTTTAGCAGCTGTTTGCCTTCCATTTTATTAGAGACTGGTGGGATGACATTAGATTGTCAACCTGCCATCATAGAATCATAGAGATGTACAGCACGGAAACAGACCCTTCAGTCCAATCTGTCCATGCCGATCAGATATCCCAACCCAATCTAGTCCCACCTGCCAGCACCCGGCCCATATCCCTCCAAACCCTTCCTATTCATATACCAATCCAAATGCCTTTTAAATGTTGCAATTGTACCAGCCTCCACCACTTCCTCTGGCAGCTCATTCCATAGATGTACCACCCGCTGTGTGAAAACGTTGGCCCGTAGGCCTCTTTTATATCTTTCCCCTCGCACCCAAAACCTATGTCCTCTAGTTCCGGACTTCCTGATCCCAGGGAAAAGACTTTGCCTATTTACCCTATCCATGTCCCTCATAATTTTGTAAACCTCTATAAGGTCACCCCTCAGCCTCCGACACTCCAGGGAAAACAGCCTCAGCCTGTTCAGCCTCTCCCTGTAGCTCAGATCCTTCAACCCTCGCAGCATCCTTGTAAATCTTTTCTGAACCTTTTCAAGTTTCACAACATCTTTCTGGTAGGAAGGAGACCAGAATTGCACGCAATATTCCAACAGTGGCCTAAGCAATGTCCTGTACAGCCGCAACATGACCTCCCAACTCCTGTACTCAATACTCTGACCAATAAAGGAAAGCATATCAAACGCTTTCTTCACTATCCTATCCACCTGCGACTCCACTTTCGAGGAGCTGTGAACCTGCACTGCAAGGTTTCTTTGTTCAGCAACACTCCCTAGGACCTGACCATTAAGTGTATAAGTCCTGCTAAGATTTGCTTTCCCAAAATGCAGCATCTCGCATTTATCTAAATTAAACTCCATCTGCCACTTCTCAGCCCACTGGCCCATCTGGTCCAAATCCTGTTGTAATCTGAGGTAACCCCCTTCGCTGTCCACTACACCTCCAATTTTGGTGTCATCTGCAAACTTACTAACTATATCTCTTATGCATTATGCCATATCTCTCATAAATCACACTGAAGGAGGTAAGGTGTGGGTAGATTTACCAGATTAATGGCTGTAAACTCCAGCCCATAAAGAATGGAAGGCAAGAGAATATACAGCCTGAGACTATTAGATAAAATATTACAGGAAGATGGAGATATTTGTCTCATTTTTGTCTGAAAAACACCACAGGGGTTGTATATTCGATTAGATTACCTACATAATGGAAACAGGTCCTTCGGCCCAACAAGTCCACACCGACCCTCCAAAGAGCAACCCACCCAGACTAATTCCCATACATTTACCCCTGACTAATGTACCCAACACTATGGGCAATTTAGCATGGCCAATTCACCATGGCCAATTCACCTGACCTGCACATCTTCGGACTGAGGGAGGAAACCGGAGCACCGGAAGGAAACCCACGCAGACACGGGGAGAATGTGCAAACTCCGCACAGACAGTTGCCTGAGGTGGGAATTGAACCTGGGATCCTGGTGCTGTGAGACAGCACCAGGATTTAAGTAAATGCAGACGAAACATCATTTATCCAATAAATATATTGTGCTGTAATGTGCAATAGTTCCTAGATGGTGACTATCTCAGAGCTTAAAATATGGCAATTTCCACACATGTATTATCTTCTGATTTTGTTCTCTGTAAAGACTGTCCCAATGTTTCACTCAGCTGGAAGTAGAGATGTTTCCAGATGCACACACATTTGAATGAAATTAATATAAATCTGTCTTCAATGATGGTACAAAACAGAAAAACAGCATCCTTCCTGCATTCCATTAAAAAAGAAAATTGGTCAAAATGCATACATGGTGCCAAGTTACTATAAATCTATGTTGCATTATAATTGAAATTCAGTTTTAAAAAATCAAGAATGCATTTTAATTTAGAAGCACAACAATTCCTGACTCCTGCCTGGTATTTCAGAGGTACGCTATCATCCATATAATAATGGCAAAAGGCTGTTTGGTCCAGCGTATCTTGCCAACTCCTTGGTGGAGCAATCTAATTAGTCCTGCTCATCCGCTGTCTCCCCATAGCCCAGCAAGTTTATTTTTTGAATGTATATCCAAATTCTTTTTGAAAGTTTCCTTCACCTTTTTAGGCAGTGTAATCCATATCATAACAATTCATAGCATGAAACAAAGGATGAATCATCTCCCCTCTGGCTCTTTTGCCAATTATCTTAAATCTCTCTCCCTGAAATTAATGATCTGGCCACCAATGGAAGGAGTTCCTTCTGTGCATTCTACCAAAGCCCTCCACTATTGTTTATCATTTATACAAACAATTTGGATAAGAGTATAGGAACCATATTTAGTAAGTTTGCGGATGACACTAAAAATTGTGGACATTAATAAAGGTTATCAAGATTATAAAGGGATATTGGTCAGTTAGTCCAATGGACTGAGGAGTGGCAGATGGAGTTTAGTTTGGATAAATATGAGGAATTGCATTTTGGTAAGACGAACAAGGGCAAGACTTATACAGTCAATGGTAGGGTCCTGGGTAGTGTGGTTGAACAGAGACCAAGGGATTCAGGTACATAGTTCCTTGAAGTTTGTGTTACAGTAGACAGGGTGGTTAAGAAGGTATTTAGCATGCTTGCCTTTATTGGTCAGATCACTGAGTATGGAAGTTAGGACATCATATTGAAGTACAGGACATTGGGAGGCCATTTTTTGGAGCATTGTGTACAGTTCTGGTCATCCTGCTATCGGAAGGATATTATTAAATTGAGGTTCAGAAAATATTTACCAAGATGTTGCTGGGACTGGAAGTTTTGAGTTATAGGGAGAGGCTGAGTAGGCTGGGACATTCTTAATTGAAGCGTAGGAGGTTGAGGAATGACCCAATAGGAGGTTTATAAAATCAAGAGGGCACAGATAGGTTTTATCCCTAGGATGGGGGAGAAAGATTTAAAAGGGACCTGAAGGGCCACTTTTTTTCACACAGAGGGTGGTTCATATGTGAATTAATTGCTTGAGGAAATGGTTGATGCAGATATGGCGACAAAGTTTCAAAAACTTTTGGATGAGTTCATGAGTTAGAACGTTTAGAGGAACATGGGTCAAGTGCAGGCAAGTGGGATTGGTTTAGGTTGGGAAAATTGGTCAACATAGATGAGTTGGATCAAAGGGTCTGTTCCCATGCTGTATGACTCTGACTATGCCAGTTTGAAAGTCTGGATTTAGCATAAAACATTGGTCCTAATTTGACTGCAAGAACTTCAACCTGCCTGGAAGTACTACAATAAAATACAGATTCAGCATTCAGGTACTTATTATGGACAGTTTTTGGATGCAGTTAAATGTGGGCTTCATGCGTCCACTTGCACTGTGGATGTGGAGTGTGCTAGCAGCATTATAGCAACACACTTCAGAATGTCTTGGGACTAAGTGGGAGAACCTATAGGTTTCTTGAGCAGTGCACTGGAGATCTTTGTGGAGAGGATCCAAAGGAGAAGGAATGTCATGAATAGGTTCACCTCACCCTCCTGACCTTCTCTCTTAGAGCAACTGGTAATACTTGCCTGGTTTCACAGGTGTTGTAGTGACATGCCAACTCATGCTGCTATTCATGATGAAGGTTGTTGCTACCAGTTCTTTAAGTACAGAGATCATCATAGTGGGGGTGGTGCTTATGGCATTCCTCAGTATTATCCCTTTCAAACCCATATGTAATGTCTCCCTGACATTTCTTCTCATAATTAATATTGTACATTTTGAGACATAATCACATTTAACACTCCCTACTTGCCGCCAGTCTCTGACCTTTACAAATTCAGGTGATATGGAGGTTTTTCAACAATATTTAACAATATGTTCTCTTCAGACTTAGAAGATGATAGTTTGTTGTCTCGAACATAAAATGTTAACAAATGGTTTAGTTTGTGGAATTAATTGCAACACAAATGAAGCTACTGACTGAACCAGATCTAAACTTCAGGAAAGCCATAGAACTGGTCCTTTCCTCTGAAAATTCAGAAAAAAAGGAGCTCAGAAACTTCAGGGATCCATAGGCAGTACTGTCTTCAGCCTTGCGCTAGCCTCCATACCGCAGAGTCAAGTGTCCAGTGGATAATGTAGCTCCCATTGGTTGCCAAGGAAGAGCGATTGGAGTTGGAAGCTGTAGGGTTCCAGAACTGGAAGGGAAGTATCTCCACAATACAACGAGGAGTAGGATTATCCATGTTGCCCTTGTAGTCATAGACCCAAACAATGCTACTGAAATAAGCAAAACGTATACTGCCCAGGCTGAAAGGCAAAGCTACCTTAAGTCAGGGCTTTGCAAATAAATCAGCTGAGGATAAGGAATTGATACAGCTACATTGCATCAGAGCTCCCAAAATGGCTCCAATTAAGACAAAACTTTGTTAAAAGGCCATCCTCTCGTCATGGAAGTAGACATAGGTGCCGCTGTATCTATTGTATGGGAGCAATGAAAGTCGGATATGGCATCTTGCTTTTAAACCTGAGAGACACCAAAGCTAGATTGGCCACATGCAATGCGAAGCCCTTATGTATTATTGGGACCACTGTAACTCACTCATGATTAACGGCTTATGCCCAAAATGTCGATTTTCTTAGCATTAACCCTTTCAGACCATAGACAACAATGACCTCGCCTAAATTCTGTTCAAGATTAAGTCATTAAAGATTTTCCAGAATAAATATTAATGGGCCGTTAGTGATTTTATTTTAACCACTGTCACAGAAATTGTCTTTGTGTGGTTCAAAAGTCCTATTCCAAATCCACCAACAGCAAGTGAGGAATAAATCCACGTTTATTTTCATGAAACCACGTTTGACATTTTCTACAACAACTTACTTATTTCCATTCAGCATGTTGCTATTAGAATAAGGAATTAGATCAAACATTATCCACCAAAATACCATGCTGCCTACTTAATGACTGTTTGCAGACAATTAAAGTGGCAGTCATTCCCTTAATTATCCTCTGGGCAGCTGCTCCTAGCACAAGCCTCAGGCATCAAAATGCAGGCAGTGTTTCAGCTTAAGATCCATCTTGGCCAGCTCTGAGACTCTTTAGCACCCAACCTATAAAGGGAAAATCACCCCTACTATATTCTCATGCTATGTGAAAAGAAAGCTTCATTAGTGCACTAAAGATGAGAAGTCTGTCCTTTAGCTGAAATGATAGTGAGGGATAACCAGAACTGTGATCTTGGAGCCAAATGGCACAAATCTTCTCCCTGAAAAGAAATAATAATCTGTATGATCTAAAGTTTTAATCACAGAAATATTGGACTGACTATTGACTAAATAGGCCATCTGCTTTAGGCTAGATGACATTAAGGTCTCTGTTTTTGGAATAAATGTTTTGTCTTATCCCCTAAGAAAAATAGGGATAATTTTACAAGTGTGACTTCTCTGACCTGAAGCCAAGATTCAAGAGTCTAGAATAAAATTGAGTATATTTATAATTTAACTTATTTTAGATGCACTTACCTTCAACAGTATATGAAGTCATAGAATGGTGCAACCAAAAGGAGAGCATTTGATCCATTCTGCTTTTATTAGCTCTACGAAAGACCCATCCAGTTTGTTGCATCAACTGAACTTTCCCTTAAAAGCATTACAGTTTTTATTACTCAATGTTTAAGTCCAGTTCTTATTAGTTCCAGCAGCACCCCTGCGCCCACCTGTGGCATTCCACATTGCAGGTACTTGATCCCCATGTTAATGAAGAACCTCTCCATCTCTGTCTTTAATACAGTCAATGACTTGGCTTCCAAAGCATACAGTGGCAATGAGTTCACCACCTTCTGCCTGAGGAAATACTTCATCATCTTAGTTCTAAAGTGTTGTCTCGTCTCTTCACTCTGAAGTTGTACTCTCATGGCCAACTCAGATGAACTACATATGATGGATTTAATGGTAGTGTCACCAACCTGTGATGGTGTGTAGTTTATTTAGTACTAAATAATACACCAGCATATCTGACATTTTTTTAAAAAAACAATTTTATAGAGGATAACAACAAAAAATGTTGTTACTCAGCAATTCAGGCAACATTTATAGAGTAAGAGTTAATGTCTCAGGTTGTTGACTTATTGATAGAACTGGAAAAGGTTGGAGATGTAGCAGGTTTTTAATGAGTAAAAATGCAGGAAAAATTTGGGTGGCAAGAACAGAGCATAGATCTACAATAGGGTGATGGTAGAGTGATTAAATAACAAAACAGATGATGACACAAGGCACACAGAGATGGTAATGGAACAATGAATAAATAAGTGATGGGCAAAATAAAAGGAAAAGAGAACAAAAAATCAACACCTGGAACGATGCAGAAAAAAAGGCATGATTATGAAATATTAAACAGAAGTGTCAAACCCACAATAGTATGCAGTGTTTAACTGAAAGATCAAGTACTGTTTTTCAAGCTTACACTATGCTTCATGAGTGGTCGGAGGAGTACGTGTTGGAGAATTAAAATAATCAGCAATTAAAAGTTCAGGACTGACCAGAACCAGTCACCCAGTCTTCATCTAATTTCCCTATTGTACAAGACATTGCATCCTGAGAGACCATACTGATGGAAGCTTTGCAGAGAGTTTGAATCTTTCCTTTTCAGCAGGGAACTGGTGACCAACACCATAATCACACTTGTAAAGCCAGTGGTCATGCAACACCTAATGTGTCTCAGCTTTCACTGCAGCACAAGCAATCTTCACCAAATGGGAAACCCAGACTGAAGTCATTCAAGATCACCGTGCTGCTATGCATACTCATGGGTGTAGATACAAATGTTCAACAGAGCTTGCAATATCTGTTAAAAGTCCAGCAATGTGACCTATAGCAGAGTCTAGGGTCACTGATGTGCCAATGTGATGGCATGGCAATGACTTCCTGGAGCATGAACGTACTAAGTTCTCTCAAGATTGCAGCATATGTGCTCCAAGAACTGCCACTTCACCACTGCCCAGGCTGTTGCTTTTCAACCAAAGAACCCAGGTTAGTTTCACCCCATGCTGCGATGTTGCAGTCTGAAGCATCATCAGTGTCAGCGATTGTCATCCAAGATCATTGAACATAGCGGCCTTTCACTAACCATGCTGCAGTGATTGACATAGAACTGCAGTGGAGCACCAGGCCAGCCAAAAACACATGGAAGACAACGACTAAAACAATAACATAAAAGGTGCTGCAATTTATATTTATATATGTCAAAATTGAATTTATAAGTTTATATTTGTAGCTTTTATGATTATATTGGAGGCAAGTGGATAATGTGATGGCCAGTGATAAAGGGAGATCAGGATTGTAAGACTATCTTTGAATGGGAGTTGAAGTTGATGTTATTGGTATTGCAAGTGAATTAGTTGGTCAAGTACGGTTCATATAGAAAGTGGTTGTCTATATTTTCCTCTTGCTGCTTTTGCATATCCTCCTCCCCTTTGTGCATCAGCTTTTCATCTAATGGATAATGACAAGGGGTGTTGCCTCATGATGACAAGATTGTGTAGAATGCAACAGGCCTCCACATATCCTGGACCCCCCCCCCCCCCGAGTTCTGAAAGTGTCACTAGCTTTGCTCTATCACATTTTATGTGGCAGCGTAGCTCTCTCGCTGTACACATGCTGTGCATGTTTATTGGATGGCAAACCAGAACAATGTCTTCAGTAGGTAGCCCATGTCGTCAGTAGCCTCCATTTCATTTAACATTTGGTTGAAATAAAACTGCACAGCACATCACTGCAAAGGGAAAGCATGATGACTGCTGTCAGGATACCAGACATTTATTTCATAATGCACTACCTATGGTCAGACCTCACACATGCTGAGGAAATGGAATACTTTTCAGTTCCTGTAAATGCCACATATCCAGAAAACAAATAGCACCCAGCAACATGGAGAAGCCTGCAAACCGTTGAACTCACTCCATCTACTTCACTCTAGCAAGAGGGAACACTGATGAAGTTATCTCTTGCCTCCATGATCTTCCTTATGGAACAGTGGACTACAAGCTGTTTATGTTGATAATGTCTCTGGCATAAGCCTGAGAGGAGCTAGATGCACAAATATTCATAGCCATGATAATCTTCACAGCTCTGACACTTTATCGTGAAGCTGCCATAAAATTGGTGTGGCTGCAGCAATTGGCAGGTTTCAGTGACAACCTGCTAATTGAAGTGCTGACATCTCAAATGTGGTTCAAGTAAGAGAATTGCTTCCTGAATAACCTAGATGAATATGAACTCCAACTGAGAGTTCTTTTGTCCTCCACCTGCTCCCCCTCCCAGAAAATAGTGTTGTTCTGCACCATCTCTTTGTTTTGCCAGCTATGGTCAATTCCAAGAGGAACACTTATTAGTGCACCATGATCTGAAGGCAACTAGTTTATGCAGAAGATTTGAATTCAACAAAAATTGTTTCAACAACTGCCACATTGCTCCCTGTATACTTTTGAAACTTTAAACATCCATGAGAAGTAGTATAATACACAGAACTGTGGGATTAGCGAGAAAAAAAATCAACAAGCACCAACCTCTAGTGGTTAACCCTTTCAAACAAGCTTTAGGGGATGCCTTACCCTGCTTAAGATATGTTCAGTCCTATGAGGTTAAGAGACAGTGGAGGGTTGAGATGTCAATGTGCAGTTTTTGTTCCAGTTTTTCCAAGAAGCTGTCCAGTAAGCTTTGCCTCAGAAGTGTGTACATGGCACGGATTCATTTTGGAACCTGAATGGCACTCATGCCCAAGAAACAGGCGGTACCTCATCCATTAGCTTTTGCTAATATCTTGATCTATTATTTGTACATTTTTATACTGTGAACCTGTGATGTAATGCCAATTCAATTATTGATATTCATCAATAATGGCTTTGAAGACTACTGGTGCAGCCAATCATTATATCCACTTTTTCCAAATTACTCATTTAAAAATAATCTGTTCCACCATTAAATTCGCAACAGTGGAAAAGAGATAAAAATAACCAAAGGAACTGCGGATGTTGGAAATCAGCAACAAAAATAGAAATTGCTGGAAATATCGGCAGATCTGGCAGCATCTGAAGAGAGAAATCAGAATTAATGTGTTGAGCCCAGTGACCTTCTTCAGTAAGAGCTGTTCTTCTTACTTTTCTTATATATCAGAAAAGAATAGATCTAGTAGTTCTTGGTGATATTAATAGCTTCAGATTATAATTCCAATTTTTTTAACAAATTGTTTTACAGAAGTCATTGCTTTTTAGTGAGGTACTTGAGTACAGATCACTGATATGAAATCTTATTTTGATTGAATCTCACAGAAATCTATTTTTATATACTGCAAAAGTATAAGAGTTTTTCCTTTTATCTTTGCAAACAAAGGGAAGGGCCTTAATGTTTTGCATCTGGGCCATATGAGTTTTTCTATAAAGTTGCACCAAGAAGTAAATTGTTCATCACTTTGCTTTGTCCAACAGTCAGCAACATGATTTTTGTACATTTATGTTGGACTCAGAATCTTCATTGCAATGTTAAATTAAAATGTCAACAATTAAGCAGAATTTTAAATTGACACAGCTAACATTCTCGCAGTTCAAATGATTACTTGCAAGAAAACAAATTGAACCTCTGAGTTTTTCTGGAAAACACTGACTGCACAAACATAATTTGGTTCTTGATTTTCTGTAGTAGGTAACTGTGTGGAAAAGAGTCACAGTGCTTCACAAGTGTTTAATGGGATTTAAAGCATTTGGGACAGGATAATATGGGACATTATGGTTACAAGTTCTTATTAGCAGTAGTTAAATAGCAGCAGCTGTTTTTGTGATGTCACAAGAGTGGTTTGCCTATCTGTGTTGGTGATCAACATGCGTAAGACAAGCAGTTGGAAGAAACAGAATGCTGGGATTCATATTTGAAGCTAAATGTAAGAAAATGTGAATAAAAACTTGCAGCCTTGTGTTACTGAGAGAAAATATAGATTATCACAGAGAAAAAGAAAGTATGTACATGAAAATAGAGAGAAACCGACCACACGCGGATTGGCAGTAGTCCTGCTTGTTGATGCTGTGTTTTCTTCCTGAATTCATTCATTGGTGTTGTTAGAGAGTAAAATACTAAAACTAAAGATGCAGCAATAACAGGATATTCATCGGAAAAATTCTTGAAATGTTTTATCTCCCACTGTGTTCGACAGCTGACAAAATGCCTCAGTTAGTTTCATCTTTTTATACTGCAAACAGGAAGATAGATCAGCATCAAGTGAAGCCAAAGTAGGATTATAAATGTAATACCTAACAGCCCAGCTGCACTGGCTAAGTCCCTGCCACCTGGGACAATAATCACAAGTACATTAATAGATAAACTACATGTATTGTTCAGTGGCCTTTGATAAACCAGGATTACAAGATAATTATGAAAATGTTATTAAAATGTCAGTATCTGAGATGATTGTTGAAAATTATCCAAATTATTACTTGTGGGTTAATTGGGATACTTCTAAAATTAAGGAAATCAAAAGTCTTTTCCATGCCTTCAAAGAATTGTCAACATTTCAGCATAGAAGCAGGTCATTTGGCATTGTACCAGTGCTAGCTGTTCTAATGGAACTGTTTGCTCTAATCTCACTTTCCTGCCTTGCACCGTATTGTTTACTTCTTTGTGAGAATTTATTTCTGTGAACACTTTTCTAAGTTCCTTTTGTTCTGAAAAAGAAATCCTGAACACATGTCCCTTGCTACTAATTCAGTAACCAATGGAAGTAATCTTTCCCTTTCTACTCTGAAAAACATTTCCCAATTTTGCGAATTTGCATTAAATTCCCTTCAAATTTTTTCTGTTTTAGTGTAAAAAGCTCCAATTTACCTATTGCTGAAGTTGTAAAATAGCATTTTATTATCTACAAGCACTTAGTGCAAAACAACATTGTACATTTTTGTATAAAAAGATTGACATTAGTTAGCAATAATAATTTCCTTATGTGGCACTGTCATTTTCTGTAAATTTGCTAGCAAGTCCAAAAGTTGTGGATTCTTTCCAGTAATGTAATACCAGAATTCAAAAATGAATGTTCTTGCTTACATTGACAGATTTGGATAGCGCTGTACTTATCTAAGGATATTACAGTCTGGTCTAAACTAGGAACAGCTGTTGTCTTGCACTTAAGTGCAAGAGTAGGTATAAGTTTTCCAATTGTTGCTTTACTTTTTTCATGAGCATACTTATAGAATGCGGTCATAGTAATACTTCAGATAAGAAATGCAATTAGTGAGCTACAGCATTAATGACACTAAAATGCAGTGTAATGCAGTTATTTGGATACCTATTATGAAGTTCTGCTCTGACAGGTAGCAGCCATTCATTACATTTTTAGTCCAGACTTCCCAGAACAGATTGAAGTGAAAGGTAAATGTGTTGGTGCTCTGAGGGAATGTTCTGCGGAACTATTTTTTCATCGCTCCCTCCAGGAATCTTTGTTGACAATTTATATTAAAGGTTTAAACTTTGGAATCAAAAACACAACTTGTAGATTTGCAGATAACACCAAATTGGAAGAGATAGTCACTTCCAAGGAGAGCTTCAAGAAATTAGAAGAAAATATTAATAGACATGAACAGAGTAGATAATGGCAAATAATTTTCAACAAAAAATAGGAAGCTAGCATATTATTCAGAAAATTAGAATCTAAATTGAGTAAGGGAATAAAGGAACTGGCAGTACATATATATGAATCACTAAAAGTAGTGACATAAGCTTACAAGACCATAGAGGAACTGAACTAGGCACCAGGGTTTATTTGAGGAGAAAGTGAGGTCTGCAGATGCTGGAGATCAGAGATGGAAATGTGTTGCTGGAAAAACGCAGCAGGTCAGGCAGCATCTAGGGAACAGGAGAATCGACGTTTCAGGCATTAGCCCTTCTTCAGGAATGAGGAAAGTTGGTCCAGCAGGCTAAGATAAAAGATAGGGAATATGGAATATCTTAGCCTGCTGGACCAACTTTCCTCATTCCTGAAGAAGGGCTAATGCCCGAAACGTCGATTCTCCTGTTCCCTAGATGCTGCCTGACCTGCTGCGCTTTTCCAGCAACACATTTCCAACCAGGGTTTATTTGTAGAGGATAGAATTGAAAAGTGAATTTATGCCATACTTGTATCAAGACATGCATGGATCGCGTCGAGAATACCGCATGCAGTCCAGTTGTCAGGTTACACAAAAACATGAAGACTGAAGAGGCACAACAAAGACAAATAAGGAAGATACCCACAATGCAATGACACGTTTATCGGGAGAAGATGAAAAGGATGAGTTTCTTTTCTTTTAAAAAACATAGGTCAATAGTGACCTGAAAATCATTAAAATTATGAAAGGTTTGATGGCATAAACGTAGAGAGACTGTTTCTGTTGTGGGGAAGAACAAAATTAGAGATTATCAATCTAAGATCGTCACTGTGAAATCACACAGGTAATTTAGAAGAAACTTTCTTTACTCAGAGAGTAATGAGAGTGATTGAAGCAAATAGGATAGATCCATTTAATGAAAAGCTATAGAAGGAAATGAGGGAACATGAGTAGAACGTTACCCTGATGAAGTTAGATGAGGAAAGATTGAAGAAGGCTTGAATACCTAAGAAGTATCTCTCAACATCTTGATAATACTTCTGTGCTAATTGCAAAAAGAACTTACAGAAGCAAAATACTGCAGGCCCAGCACCATCTGAAATAAAAACAGAAAGTGCTTTTGGTCAGGACTTCTGATGAACGACCATTAAACTGAAATGATGGATGGAACCTTATAAGGGTCTGAGCAATATGGACAATGGTAAGATTTGTAGCAGAATCAGCCAAGTCTAAGTCCAGCCAATCTGGACATTGGGAGCATTGCAGTTATGGATTTACTAAGCAGCAATGTGAGTTTCTTGCTGGTCAGAGGTGAATTGCGAATTGAAACTCATTTGTGCTTGTCAAATGCCTTTCTAGTGATCACTTTGCCTAATTTATCATTCGGCTTCCTATCTTACTAAGGACACAAAATAAGCTAGATGTTGAGAAAACCCGACATGGAAATCAGAACAGGTAGCTGGCGAATTTACTTGGTTGCTTTCTCCAAAGGATCTCTATGTTGGACACCAGGCACCATCATCATAGGGCACACTTCATGGGCATATGCACCTCATATCACTGGACATTGGCATCCAATATGTTACAGTCTCTAAGAATCCTTGAAGGACCTCCAATCCATTTATAGGAAGCTTCTCCACTTCAGTGCTGCACCAACAACTATCATTGTAATGCTGCAGCAAGGATAAATTAAAATCAGGTACATGCTTCCAACTCATTGGACTGGACCAAGCTGTAACTCTGGACTCTTTGTTTGTAGTCATAGCACTCACTCATTCTGAGCCTACCTGAATGTCACAACATCCTTGCCCTGCCTTGCCTTGACTTTGTACACTTTGCTCCCTCAGCCTGAGACACCAGTCTCACAGTACTACTGTCTTGCCTTACCATTTAGTGCAGATGTCACAAAGCTAGTCATTTATTTTCTCTAAAAGCTGTTCTTTGGCTCAAGGAGACTATGTCCTTGATTTATATTTCAGAGGGGCAATAAACTGGGCCGGGCTGCAATCAGTCTGGTTTGGTACAGAGGTGAAAAGGATTTTGAGAGGCCTTTTATTTATATGTAAACAGATGAGACTTCAGGCCAAAGTGGTCATGTTTTAGAAGAGACCTGTATAATGAAAGAGGAGTAGTCAGCTCTCTAGCTGAGCTGAGCAGTTTAATTCAGTTTTAAACAGGTTGGAAGTTCAACAGGGAGCTGTGTGGAAACTTTCTCTCTTTTTACCGACCTCCAATTTCAACCTGTAAGCATGTGTTCCACTTATACTGGGTTTTAAAGGAAATTTGCTTATTGGGACTGTTGTGTATATTCAGAACAGCATAATTAAGTCTAGTTGGATAGGCTGAGTTCTGCAGGGATTCTTTATTCTAATCTTTGTGTTTCTTTGTGTAATTTTGTGAATAAATTTTTGTTTGTTTTAAAATCTAGTAGTCAACCTAGCTATCTTACTCTGGGTAATTTTCATTGTACACTTACCAAAACAAATTGCAAAGTTATGGTTTGGATCTGCCTCTTTAAGAATGTTTTGAGTAGTCTGGCCTAGTCCATAACACAGACATGAAGAAAGGAAGATTCCTGATGAAGGGCTTTTGCCCAAAATGTCGATTTTTCCTACTCGTCATATGCCGCCTGACCAGCTGTGCTTTTCCAGCATGACTCTAATCTTGACTCTGATCTCTAGTATTTGCAGTACCCACTTCTGCCATGAAGAAAGGAAGCCTGTCATGGTTGTCGGCAGATCTCAGTCAAGTTAAGAGGACTTTGCTCAGGGGGTCCTGGCACAGTAAGTCAAGTGCAGCTTCTGGTACTAATCCAGGGTCTTGGACATGGTTAGTCAGCCACCTGGGCGGTCAAAGTGAGGATCCTCTCCAGACAAAGGATGAGGAGCCAAATACCTGGCAATCAATCAATCAACTGTCCTGACTCTTACCCACCCCCTCCCTCCCCCCCATGGAGTTTGTTTTCTTCCTGGAATGAGGGAAAGACAGGTATTATGAGCGATGGACATGGGTGATACTGATGTTACATTTGGAGCAGGTAATGAGGTGTCTCAAGCAAATAAGTAGACAGTGCAGACGGCATGCAACGTTAGTGGTCTCCGGCCATGTCTGTGTTTGCACAGGTCCAGATGGATTATTCTTGTACAGGATCTTCAGAAGCTCCAAAATCCAAAGGATTCCATCCAAATGCACATTAGCAGTGAAACCAGATATCTGCAGCCAGAGAAGGTGTATCATGTAAGAAGGGTTGGAAACAAGAAGAGTAAAGCTTTGTAGTTGCATGAACACATACACAAGATAAATGGCAATGCAACATGAAATAATGTTTCAATTTAAAATTCAATACAACTGATTTCTGGGATGAAGGGGTATCTTATAAGGAAAGGTCAAGCAGTTTGGGGCTACATCACCAGTGTTTAGAAGAATGAGAGGTGATTTTATTGAAATATAGAAGATTCTGAGGTTATTTGATAGGCCGAATGCTGAGAGAATGGTTGTCAAGTTTAAAATTAGGAATCTCCCTTTAAGACCAAGATAAGGATTGCAGGCCTGTGGAATTTGCTTTCCCATGGAGCATTGTAGGTAGGTTCATTGAATGCCTTTAAGGCTGTGTTAGATTTTTTTTAATCCACAAGAGTTTTGAGAGTTATGGAGATTACATAGAGAAAGGGAGTTTAGGCCATAATTAGAACATTTAGCGTGTCTGATCTGGTGCATATTTATAGGTACCATCAGGACTGTCAAAGCACCTGAAATGCATCTTCAGCATGCCATTTGGCTTAATCAATCACAAATGCATGATGTCTCTAACAAAAAGAGAAATTGCTAGAAAAACTCTGGCAACATCTATGGTGAGAGATAAGAGTTAACACTTTGGGTCCAGTGATCCTTCTTCTAGAAAAAGGTTGGTATTTATGCAGAAGTTGGGGTGGGGGTTAAGGAAGAGTGGCGTAAGAGTAAATGTTAGGTGGAGTTAGAGCCCAGTGAGAAAAACTGTTGGACAGACAAAGGAATGAGTAAAGGTCAGTTTGTGGGAATGATTAGCTGTTAATGCGGACTATTAGTAGCTGACAATGGGTTGTGTGTTGTAGCAGCCCTTGTGATGACAAGGCATGGTGTGTGCGGATTGGGGTAATGACAAGGGAGAAGGTGCCTCAAATCCTAAAATTATTGAACTCAATATTAAATCCAGCAGGCTGCAGAGTTCCCACGCATAAAATGAGGTGTTCTTCTTTCAACTTGCGCTGAGTTCACTGGAGCACTGCAGTAAACCTGAGTCAGAAATGTTAGCCAGGGAACATGGTGGTGTGTTGAAATGGTAGAAAACTGGAAGTCAGGATCTTTTTTGCAGACAATATATGTGGAGGGAACAGAGGCTACCTGACATATTCTGATCTCTGTATGTACATGTTTACATATGTATGGCATGACCAACTGTACAGACCATCAAATTATTTTATGAATAAAGTATATTTTTGAAATAAAAAAAAAGTTCCTCCAGAGGGATCACTTCTCGGCCTTTTGGCTCGGAATATGTGTAGTTCCTGAGGACCAGAGGAAGAGATTCTGCTCGAGTGCTGTCGGTTCGACGCAGCGGACGTGTGCTGGCAGGGGAGAAACCACGGGGATCATGTTGCGAGTCGTCGGAGCTGCTGGAGACAATCGCTGGATCGTGATTGGACGTTGGAGGATCGTTTGGTTGTGCTGACCTGCTCTTGGTGGATCTTTATGCTGGCTTCGGCCTAACGCCAATTCAGGTACCAGCCAACCTCAGAGCTATGGCCTCAGCAGCTGCTCGCAGCCCTGGCCAGGGCATTCGCAACACAGTCAAGGTGACTGTGAAGAAGGTGGAGGAGCGCACACCGGTCAATCGGACGGTGTTTGTGAAGAAGATTTTGCTGGAGTGCTGCGGCTTCGAAGCTGCGGACGTGTACCGCTCAAGGATAGATTACCTGTTTGTGTCCCGAACGCTCTCGGTCAGATCCACCGACGTCAAGCGGGTGTTCTTCTCCGAACACTGCCTCCTGCTGGCTGACTGTCACCTACAGGACGAGCAGCGGGCTGGTAAGGGAACGTGGAAGCTGAACACAAAGCTGTTGACCCCAGGAAACATTGAGGAGCTCAAGAGGGACTACGCAGGTTGGAGAACCGTGAAGCCCCTCTTTGAGTCCCCAGCGGACTGGTGGGAAACAGTAAAAGGGAACATCAAGAGGTTCTTCATCCTCAAAGGTGTTCAGGAGGCGAGAGAGAGGCGGGAAAACTGTCCCAGCTCCAGGAAAGTATGCAGAACCTGCTCCTGCTGCAGACGATGGGGGTGGATTTCACGGAGGACCTCAAGGAGGTGAAGGGCCAGCAAGCCTCGCTCTTTGTTTCGGAGGCCTCCAAGATAATCTTCCGGTCCAGGGTCCGCTTGGTGGAGCAGGACGAGACATGCTCACGTTTCTTCTTCCAGAAGGTGCACAAAGAGAGCTCTGTGCTCAGCAGCCTGAAGGAAGAAGATGGCTCGCTAACGTCATCTCAGGCTGACGTCATGAGGACCAGTAAATCCTTCTACGCCAGTCTGTATGACGCGAAGCCGACAGACAGCGCGGCCTCCCAGTCATTCCTGCCCTCTATCACGGAGGTCTTAGACGACAGAACACGGGAGAGGCTGGACCAGCCACTATCTCTGGACGAGCTGACCAATGCCCTCGAGTCCTTCGAAAAGAATAAAACTCCCGGAAGCGACGGCTTACCGGTCGAGCTCTATTCCGCTCTGTGGGACTTGATTGGCCACGACCTGCTGGAGGTGTATGTCAGTATGCTTCGGGCAGCTACCATGAGTGAATCCATGAGAAAAGGCATCATCACCCTCGTCTACAAGCGTAAGGGGGAGAGGGAGGAACTGAAAAATTGGAGACCAATCTCACTGTTGAATGCAGATTACAAAATTCTGTCAAAGGTAATCGCCAACCGGGTCAGGTCTGCTCTAGGGTCGGTGATTCACCCTGACCGAACCTGTGCTGTGCCGGGCAGGAAGATCGCTGAGAGTCTCGCACTCCTCAGGGATACCATCGCCTACGTGCAGGACAGAGTGTTGGACACCTGCCTGATCAGCCTGGACCAGGAGAAAGCCTTTGACAGGATATCACACAGGATATCACACAGGTATATGAGAGATGTTCTCTCCAAAATGGGCTTTGGGGAGGGAATCTGCAATTGGATCAGACTGGTCTACACCAACATTGTCAGTGCAGTCTCAATCAACGGGTGGGAATCAGATAGCTTCCCAGTCAGATCTGGAGTCAGGCAGGGCTGCCCCCTCTCTCCTGCCTTGTTTGTGTGCTGCATAGAGCCATTTGCTGAGTCCATCAGGAAGGATGCGAGTCTAAGAGAGGTGACTATTCCTGGCAGCGGGGGCCTGCAGGTTAAGGCCTCCCTGTACATGGATGACGTCGCCCATTTCTGCTCGGATCCGCTGTCCGTGCGCAGACTCATGTGCATTTGTGACCAGTTCGAACGGGCCTCGGGGGCCAAGGTAAACCGAGGCAAGAGCGAGGCCATGCTCTTCGGGAACTGGGCCGACCAATCCTCGATCCCCTTCACCGTCAGGACCGACCACCTGAAGGTGCTGGGTATTTGGTTCGGAGGGGCTGGGGCATGCGCCAAGTCTTGGGAGGAGCGTATCAGCAAAGTGAGGCAGAAACTGGGCAGATGGAAGCTACGGTCGCTCTCCATCGCAGGAAAAAACCTGGTCATCAGGTGTGAGGCACTGCCATTGCTATTATAC
>NC_057713.1:109047158-109078539 GCF_004010195.1 Chiloscyllium plagiosum | reverse complement strand
GGGCCACATGTACAAGACCTGCCCAAAACGAGGGGTCCCCACTTACGCACAGATGGCTGGAGGTGGCAATGTGAGCCGTGGACCCCCAAAGACCAGTAATGTGCACCCAGACAGCAGGGAAACAGAGTCTGGTGGCACCCAGAAAGAAGACCAGGCCGGAGTGGAGGAGGTGGCAGCCAGCGGAGAGACACAGCAGCTGATCCTCGCTCTAGCTGGGCAGATGGAAGCAATGGAGGAGAAGGTAATCGAGCAGACAGAGGAGTGGATACCTGTTTAAAACAGGAAGAGAAAATCCGGCCAGGCCCCCAAAGCCTCCCAGCAAAGGGGGAAAAGACAGCTGCACGAGGGAGGGACCGCCAGCTCTTCGGATGGGGAAGACGGGCGCACAGAATGTCATCACCACCAGAAGAAGCGACAGTGCGCCGTAGATAAAGAGGAGGGCATTTCCTCCCAATCAGGAAACAACGGACCCCCCAAAGTCCATCCTCCACCCAGTGAGAACCAGGGGGTACCCACTGCCCCACAACCACAGACAACTGAGAGCTGTGATCCTCTGACAGTCCCATTGTCAGGCACAGAACTGGATGGTGCGGACCCTTGCCTTGGCTCAATGACTCCAGAGAAGGTAAATGACCACAGTGAGAGCCTGGATAGCTACCTCAGCCCAGCGAGGGTCCAGCAGTTTGTGCTCACCATGGGGATGCAGACAGCTTCCCCAGAGACAGGACAATCAAATGGACAACAGTAACCCCATAAACAGGGATTAAAAAAGGTGCATTTGCTATAGTATAACAGGGCACCCACTCAGTAGGTGGGTCCTGCTGAAGCCACAGCTAAATAGCAAGAGACTGGATGGTTAATAAAGGGAACTGTAAATAGGATAACTGTAAATTCGAGTAATTCAATCTGTTCTTTGTAATGTTAAGACATGCAATGTATATATCTATGAACGACATGACAAATTGTACAAGTACCAAAGATTTATTTCTATGAATAAAGTATATTTTGAAATTAAAAAAAAATTCTGCAAAGCAGTTACCCAGTCTGTGCTTTGTTTTCCCAGTGTAGAGGAGATCACATTGTGAGCAGCAAAGCATGCTGCCTGACCTGCTGTACTTTTCCAGCACTACACTCTCAACTATGATCTCTAGCATATGCAGTCCTCATTTTCTCTATTAAGCTGGATTGAGTAAAGTGCAGGTAAAGCATTGCTTCATCTGGAAGGTCTATCTGGGGCCTTGGATACTGAGGAGGGAGCAAGTAAACAGACAGGTGTTACACCTTCTGCAGTTTCAGGGGCAAGTGCCATGGGGCTTTGGTTTTATGTTGGGAGTGAAAGAGGAAAGGACAAGGGTGTCCTAGTGGGAATGGTTTCAGCAAAAGGCTGACAAGGGGAGGGGAGGGGAATGTGTGTTTGGTGGTAGCATCCGCCGGTGGTGCCAGAAATGGCAGCTATGAATCCTATGGATGTGGATACTCATGAGATGGTAGGTGAGGACAAGGAGGACCCTATCACTGTTGTGGGAGGGAAGAGAAGGGGTGAGGGCCAAAGTGCGGGAGAGGTGTCAGACCATGCTGAAGGCCCTATCAGTTATGGTTCTGGGGAATCCTCAGTTGAGGAAGAGGCCCCCTTGTGGAAGTTGGCATCATCAGAACTGATGCAACTGAGACAGAGGAACCAGCAGGATGGAATAGAGTTTTTACAGGAAACCAGGTGTGAGGATGTCAAGATAACTGTGGTAGTGACGGGTTTGTAGTAGATATTGGTGGCCAATATATCCCCAGAAATGGAAACAGAAATGTCAAGGAAGGGAAATGAGTCAGAGATGCACCAAGTGAAGGCGAGAGCTCGGTGAAAATTGGAAGCAAAATGGATAAACTTCTCCAATTCTGGAAAATTCTTTGTTCAATGTTCGGCTTCATGCATTGAATTTCTGATAGACCTCATCTAATGTCTGCAAATTTGGCAGCTTTTCTGGATTAAGTATTAAGATCAAGAATTTCCAGTGCAAACCTCTGACCCCGTTATACTTTGTGTTTCTTTGTTGTTTGCTTTTATCTCTCTTTTCTCCCTTAAGACATCTTTGAACTGCAGCTTTCCAGACTTCCTCGTGACACATCTTTTGTTTCTCAACTTGTCCACCTTTCCATTCTCTTGGGCCTTGCACTATAAAGAATTTAGTGATTTGAAATTTCTTCTGCCCTTCAGCCTAGCACAGATATACCTTTTGTACGTCTTCCCATTCTCCATTTTTCTCCCAATACCTATCACTTCATAGGAGCAAATTACTGCAGATGCTGGAATCTGTATTGAAAACAAAAAATGCTGGAGATCACAGCATCTCTGACTCTTCATCAGAGCTGACGTGAAGTGTGGAGGAGACAGCATTTATAATTTCTAATATTTCCTTATGTATGGTCACAGATTTGAAACATGAAAATTGTTTCTGTCTCCTCAGATGCTGTTAGAACTACTGAGCATTCCAACATTTTCTGCTTTTATTCTTCATATTGGACCTTTTTACTTTACCCACAGATCGCCTATGGTGATGTGCACAGTGAGTCAGAGGATATACTGTTTGTAACAGCAGGGGTGTTATCAATAAAGTATGACAGGAACTGAGTGTGTTATTTTACTCTGTAAAGTTCCCACCATCTTTCCTTGATGCTAAGAGCACAGCATCTGTTCCAAATAAACTTTCACATTTTGTGTCAGTCCAGAAACGATTCATAGGACAATAGGATTGAAGCCATTATGATTATAAATGTATCAGTAACCAGTACTTGAGTGTCTGTAGCATACATTACGCTGTGACAAATCTCTTGGCTTATCCACTGGCATTTCAGACCATTTTTGGGGGGTGTTTTTCTGGTTACAGCTTCAGAGTCAAACTAATAAAACATCTGTTCAGGTTACATATGCTTTTGTCTACATCGCGCCTTACCATCTCTTATACTTGAGTAAAATAAAATGTGAACAAAATGCATCGTTCTGCTGCCTTTGTTGTTTTACTTTGAAAGATGTATTTATGCTGCCCAAGACTTTTCAGAAGTTTGCTCAGAATCTTGTTTATACGTTTACTGAGGTGGGACAATTTTACTTTTGTATGGCTGTAGTCCCAGTGGCTATGTAAAACAGTTATAATTTTTTTTTAAATTAAGCTTTTAGACAAATGCCATTTTTACTTCAGGTTCATCAGTTCTGAGCAGATTATGTACTGGGTGTATGAATGCAGAAGTGCAATGAGTTCACATGGCAGATTTGAAAGTCCATTGAGGTAAGTGGTAGAAATGGATTGACATGGATGATGTGAAGGCACGTTAGTGTTGGGTAGCAAAAATTAACATATTAGCACTCATATTACCATAACCTATGTCACATAGATCCTTATAAGATTTCTCCCAGAGAGTTTTGGTGAGTAGCTGTTTTTCACACTGGAGGTAGGAACTTACTGGTGTTTCTTAGGGTTAATTACTTGAACTATTGACGTTTTTAATATGCTTAAGTGACTTGGTCTTTGGAGTACATGACATGATTTCAACATTTGCAGAAGTCGTGCAGTTTGGAGTAATAGACTGCAGTAAGGTGTGAACAGTCTAAATGTATAGGTGATCACAATGGCAGGTGAAATTTAATGAAGAAATAAAGTGTGTGGAAGACAGATAATATAAGGTAAACAATGCAGTTGTAAAAGAGGTGCAAGAATTGATAGACAAGTTATTTTTTATTCATTCACAAGATATGTGCATCACTGGCGAAGCCAGCATTTTTTAAACATCACCAACTGGCCAGAGGGCAGTCAACCACATTGCTGTGGATCTGGAGTTACATATAGACCAGACAAGGTAAGAATGGCAGATTTCTTACCTTAAAAGACATGAGTAAACAAGTTAGGACTTCACAGCAATCTACCATAGTTGTGCTCTTTATTCCAGATTTTATTGAATTCAAATTTCACTATCTGCCATGGTGTGATTCAAATTCATGTTCCTCGAACATTAGCCTGGGGAGCTGGCTTTCTAGCCTCGTAACATTATCACTAACCCACAACCTTCCAATGTGTACCAATCTTTGAAGGTGACACAACAGTTAACAGAATAGACAATAAGACATGGGGCCCTGGGCTTTCTAAATAGAGACAAAGAATTGGAAGTGATGATACATCTATATGGCAATTCAATCTCAGCTGGAATATTACGCCCATTTCTAGACACTACACTTTAAGAAAGATGTGAAAGCTTTTGAAAACATATGGAAGCACTGACCATAATTCTACAATTTTCTGAAATTTTCAATTACTGAAACAGCAACATGTAGATAAGCCTACTAGAGGGGAGGCCATGTTGGATTTGGTGCTTGGCAACAAACCATTCCAGGTGTCAGATCTCTCAATGTGAGAGCATTTCAGTGATAGTGATCACAACTCCCTGACCTTTACTATACTCATGAAGATGAATAGGAGCAGACGGTATGGGAAAGTATTTAGTTGTGGGAGGGGGAATTACAATTCTATTAGGCAGGAACTGGGATGTCTACATTGGGAACAGGTGTTCTCAGGGAAAATATACAACAGAAATGTGGAGGTTGTTTAGGAAGCACCTGTTGATATTGCTGGACAGGTTTGTCCCACTGAGGCAAGGAAGGGATGGTAGGGTGAAAGAGCCTTGGGTGACAAGGGATGTGGAACATCTAGTCAAGAGGAAGAAGGAATCTTACTTAGCGTTGAGGAGGCAAGATTCAGACAGGTCTTTAGAGGGTTACATGGGAGCCAGGAAGGAACTGAAGAATGGACTTAGGAGGGCTAGAGGGGGCATGAAAATTCTTTAACGGGTAGGATTAAGGAAAACCCTAAGGCATTCTGCAGTTAGGTAAGGAACAAGAGGATGGCCAGAGTGAGGGTAGGGACAGTCAGGGATAGTGGAGGGAACTTGCACCTGGAGTTGAGGAGATAGGAGAGGTTCTTATGAATACTTTGCTTCAGTATTCACTATTGAGAGGGACTTTGACGTTTCTGAGGACAGCATGAAACAGGCCTCTATGCGCAAACAGGTTGATGTTAAGAAGGAGGATTTACTGAAAATTCTGAAAAACATAAGGATAGACAAATCCCTTGAGTCAGATAGGATATACCCTAGGTTACTACTGTAAACAAGGAAAGAGATTGCTACACCTTGGCGATGATCTTTACATCCTCACTGCCCACTGGAATAGTGCCAGATGGTTGGAGGGTGGCAAATGTCATTCCCTTGTTCAAAAAAGGGAATAGGGATAAGCCTGGGAGTTACAGACCAGTCAGTCTTATTTCTGTGGTGGGCAAAGCATTGAAGAGGATTTTGAGAGTCAGGATTTATGGTTACTTGGAAAACCACAGTTTGATTGGAGATAGCCAGTATGGCTTTGTGAGGGGCAGGTCATGCTTCACAAACCTTTTTGAATTATTTGAGGATGTGACAAAACATTTGATGAAGGTAGAGCAGTGGATGTGGTGTACATGGATTTTAGCAAGGCATTTAATAAGGGTTCCCATGGTAGGCTAATTCAGAAAGTAAGGACGCAGGGGATATAGGGACATCTGGCTGTCTGGATACAGAATTGGCTGGCCCATAGAAGACAGAGCGTAATGGGAGGTGGAAAGTATTCAGCCTGGAGCTTGGTGACCAGTGGTGTTCCGCAGGGATCAGTTCTGGGATCTCTGCTCTTTGTGATTTTTATAAATGACTTGGATGAGAAAGTGGAAGGGTGGGTTAGTAGGTTTGCTGATGATATGAAGGTTGATGGGTTGTGGATAGTGTGGAGGGCTGTTGTAGGTTGCAGTGGGTTGTTGACAGGATGCAGAACTGGGCTGATAAGTGGCAGATGGAGTTCAACCTGGAAAAGTGTGAAGTGATTCACTTTGGAAGGTTGAATTTGAATGTAGAATGCAGAGTTAAAGGCAGGATTCTTTGGCAGTGTGGAGGAACAGAGGATCTTGGGGCCCATGTCCATAGATCCCTCAAAGTTGCCATCCAAGTGGATAGGATTGTTAAGAAGGCATATGGTGTGTTGACTTTCATTAGCAGGGGGATTGAGTTTAAGAGCCGCAAGGTTATGCTGCAGCTCTACAGAGCCCTGGTTCAACCACACTTGGAATATTGTGTTCAGTTCTGGTCGCCTCATTGTAGAACAAATGTGACAGCTTTAGAGAGGGTGCAGAGGAGACTTACCAGAATGCTGCCTGGACTGGAGGGTATGTCTTATGAAGAAAGGTTGAGGGAGCTAGGGCTTTTCTCACTGGAGCGAAGAAGGATGAGAGGAGACTTGATAGAGGTGTCCAAGATGATAAGAGGGACAGATAGAGTGGATAGCTAGAGACTTGTTCCCATGGTGGAAATGTCCATCACAAGGGGACATAATTTTAAGGTGATTGGAGGAAGGTTTAAGGGAGATATCAGAGGTAGGTTCTTTACACAGAGAGTGTTGGGTGCATGGTAGTAGAGCCAGACATTTAAGCAATTCTTGGATAGGCACATGGAAGATAGTACAATGAAGGGTATGTAGGTTAGTCTGATCTTAGAGTAGGATAAAACATCGGGACAACATCAAGGGCTGAAAGACCTGTACTGTCCTGATAAAAAAATAAATAAATAAGCAGGAACTAAAACTTATGGTAAGATGGCAGTGGAGTAGGGCTTCTGAGCCCATGGCTTGACCACTCCGTCCAGTTTTTTTTCATTTCTTTCGTCTTTCTTTGTCTTTTGTCTTTTATTTCCTCTTTTATTTAATTTACCTGTTGTTGAAGTGCTCAGTCACAGAGGTAGCATCAGTGGCAGCGAGTGAGCCCGCGTGTCTCGAGTCTCAACACAGACTTGTGGTAGCAGCGTCAGAGGTAAGTTTGGGTTTCTGACATGTCAGGATTAACTATCTATAGACACAGTCCCCTCAATTACTAACAATTACTAACAATTAAATTCTCTAAAAAAAATTTTATCGGAAGTTAGAAATTACCAGAATTTATTCTTTTTAATATGAAACAACAAATATAAGATGAAGCACAGTCTTCCACTGTTCCTCAGTTAATCTTAAATAAAAATACTTAACGTTACTATATTCAATTGATTGTTTATGCCACCTTACATGTGTCACAAATAAAATTTATACTCTGCCAAATTTTAAAATGGAATCTTTGAATTTTGTAATGTATCCTCAATGGTTATAACAACCATCTTTGAATTATTAATCTATAGTTGGAACTCAACAATGTTAAGCATAAATGGTTAACATTGTATCCTTACTTAAATGTAGTAGAGGATTCAGAATAAAAATCCACCATTTAAAATATTTTGCCGAAAGGTTCTGCTTAGCTATATTAAATCCCACTGTTGAGATATTTGGCAAAGACGTTGAAGTTTTTTCATGTTGCAAGATCTTAATTATAAAAAGCAACTATCAAAGGAGGTGAAGAATCCAAAATTGCTTGCAGAGATTTATTTGTGTAGCTTTGACAGTTATATATTTATCTACCTGAAGTGGGTAAGAAAACACTACTGGCATTTACTTTCTAGGAAATATTCTCTTAAAAGCTGCTTTCCAAATTGTCTCACTGCATCTTACACCTTCTGCCACACGCTAGCACCTCCTCTTCTATCAGTGTCAACTCAGATTCACTGTGAACAATGCCGTGGGAGAGCTGTTCAGATATATATTTATTTATGTCTACTTTTCAGATGCAGCTGTCACACTGAAGGTGTGGCACATATCGTACTTGTAGAAGTTATATAAAAAGACACAAGAAAGCTAATCATTTCTAATGTAAAGGAAGGAATAACTTGCCTACCAAGAAACAAAATACATTCTAATTAATTTCAGGAGTCCTTCTTTAGAGACAAATTATAAAGAAGTCAGTCCAGTCTCAAAATGGCCAGAAGGTCACTTTAAGCACAATGGATTCCTGATCTAAGTGAACCACAACAATTGTGGCTTCTGTTTTAATAAGACTTAACAAATTATATACTTTTGGCAACAGACAAATACATCATGTGTTTTGTGGTATAATGCTCCCTTCCGTATAACAGCATTTCCTTTCAATTATGTATACATTTGTTTGTGTTTGCACAAAGATAAGTCTGTTTCTATCTATCACAATTAATGGATGGTGGGGAGAATGTGGGTGAAAAATTGGATAAGGTCTCAAATAGGCACAGGTTTCATGATGCATATTATATCTGAGCGCATTACTGAATTTTTTTTCATGTTGCAAGATCTTAATTATAAAAAGCAACTACCAAAGGAGGTGAAAAATCCAAAATTGCTTGCAGAGATTTATTTATGTATCCAAATCTTGTTCTGCTTACTTATTTAAATGACTGTAGCATGCATCCCAGCACCCAACATACTGTTTATTATCACTCAATCTCACACACTCAGTCAGAAACTCAGAAATAGACTGTGTAGTTTAGAGATTAGCAGAGGGCAGAATCAGCACATTGTCTCTGGACACAGTAGCCAGTGGCTAGACTATGATTAGGGGCATAAAGCTTAAGGACAATTTCATTCACCAAGGTCTGCTGCAGAAGACTCAGGTGATGTCTTCAATGTGGCAGCTTAAAGCAAAAGGCATTTTTGCCTGTGTACGAAAATGCTTGGTGCAAAGGCTGGCCAGTTACAAAGACCAAGGAATTTGGAGGCATCTAGCATTATACAATTTCTACTTGTTGCCGGCTTGATGCAGTACAGACTTGGACTACTGCTATCATGGTGGCAGATTCCAGTACTCACAATGTCTTCCAGGGTAACACAATGTCTTCTGACAGATTGCTTGAATTGCTGAGGTTTGAAATAATGGAGGATAACCTTGCCACCTGGGATGACAGTATTCATCTATCCATCACTGTCACTCCCTCAGTGCCATTGCTATTATCTGTCAGCAATCCCAAATTGCTATCACCTATGCAGACCAAATCGGGTCTGCTGGGGCCACACCTCTTCAAGCACAAAGGTGAAGACTCTCACTGAAAATCAGCAATGTTTAGAAGCCCAATGTAGAAGCAGTGAATAAAAGGACAAACAATGAATTGCAGCAAGGGAATTCATAAGGGTGGTTAGTTAATATTTGTATGGAATATTGTTTGATCTGTTTGATAAAGTTTATTTGGAAATGTGTTTTTTGATGGTTTATTTTTCAACATTGTTTGCAAGAAAATGCTGCGAGTCAGTAACAGATCAATGATAATCTCTGGGGCTTATTACAGGATGGGAAAAGTGGCTTTATGCTCACTGGAATAGTGATTTGATGAGCGAATTCATGAACCTGAATGGAAAAGGGATGCGTTGTTTGCTTCCACATATGAACATGGTCGTTCATCAACTTCATATTCAGGGAGTGGGATCTGTAGTGTTCAGTGGGTTCTGTCTTTGATTATGAGAGTCTCTTTACTATTGATGTTCTCCTTACTTAATTGGTTAAGCTTGGAGTAATGACTCAGAGAAAGTCATCTTTCAACAAAGAAATATGGAAAATTATAGGACAGACATTTTAAAGCACTGTGAATAAAACCAGTTGCAATCATAGAAAATAGTACGCACATTGACCCATTATGGTTGCTATATAGCTGTGAAATTAGATGCAGTGCAAGAAAAGCCCTGACTTCACCTGATGAAGATTTTAAATAAACCTGTTGGTCTATAACCTGGTGGCGTATGACTTCTGATTTTATCCACCACAATTCATCACCAGCATCTCCACATCATGAGAATTCAGTGACATCCTACATTATGGACAGCTCTCCTACTCATTACAATGAAACATATCCAATTGCCACACATCCACAGTGAACGACGGAGATATCTGACTTTATATTGCTGTGGTGACTACACCAATGAATATGGCTGTCCTTGGCAATTGCACCTGAGACTGCAGACTGCATTTAAATCTATATGTGGCACAGGTTTGAGTTGATGCTGTTAATATTTTTTCCAAAAAGAAAGCAATCAGCAGATATCTTAAAAACCATTGAATGTTTAGTCACTCAACCCTCCCTAATGGCATTACTACCAATGCCACTTATATTAATTTTAATAACAAATAAATGTAACATGTATAAGCACTGTTTCTCTGCCAAAACATAAATTACTGCTTTTGATGCGATTGTTTTGAAATTACTGGTTTCAGAATTAAATTAAAGTGTGATACAAATGTCACAGTCTAGAACTATAAAGAACTGACTTGATACTGTACCAACTTGGAATGTGGCGGGCAGAAGGTAATTTAACAAATCCATATTCAGAACAGAACCTTTCCTGAATAGAGGAAATCAGATGTTTGAGACAATGCCTGCTGAAATTTCTAACTTGCATTGCCTGCATTTGAAGCTAAGCATTTGATTGTTGATGCATGATGGGGATCAGGCCCTGTTGAATCCAAAAGTTAGAGTTGAAGGATGACAGATTTCAAAATGTGATCTCTGCCCTAAAACCTGTTCCTTAAGTTTAACTAGCTGCCAAAGTGGCAGCCGATAGCTTCCAAATGTCCAGGAACACTGTCTGAAATGGATTTTATGTTTCTTGAATATGTTAATCAGGTGCTAATCACTTGTTTTCAGACCCAAGTATGGATTTAATAAAAAAAAGACTGGGCAAAAGGTTCATGGAATATGTGCTGGCCAGCTTCTCAGGGTTTACAGTAGCCTAACCAGCTCCATCCCAAAACCTAGTTTTGGTCAGTGCTGGCTGAACTTCCTGCAGGCCAGGTTGTTTACTGTTCTCAGCTGGACAAGTTGAGGCCTGAGTCCTTCTTTAATGCTTACATCGAACTTATATTTTTTTTTTATTCTGCAGTACTAAGAGTCTGTAAGAAAGCAGTCAGTTTATTTAAGTGCTAGCAGACTATAGATGTGAAATGGTTAAAAGGAATGAGGAACTTAGTGTGGTGAATTAAGACTGCAGTCTAAGGATTAAATAAAATATACAGATTAGGAAAGGATGAAAATGTGTAACATATACAGCAGAGCAAAAAAATCAAAAGGTGCACATGTGAAAGTCATCATCAGTCAAATGTAAAACACATGGTATGGAACATTAGACCTACAATGGTCTATAGAGAATTAAGTCAAGGGATGAAATGATACATAATAAAATGGGAAGACACATGCTTAGTAGTAACAGCAAGTCAGAATAAAAACAAGTCTGAAACTTTAAAAATCCCAAAGTACTTTTTTTTTTCCTAAAGGTAAAGGAAATACTTACTTGGAATTATTAAAATGATACAATATTTTTCCAAAGAACAAAATTGGCCAGTTCTATTAGATATTGTCTAATATAGTTCTACAGTTCTATTAGAAAATCGTAGCTCTGATCTTCTTGACCTTATTTTCAAAGCTGGTGATAAGTCTTCTGCTATGTGTCATCCGTGTGTGAAGCAGAAATGTCAAACCCAACAACCTAGATCTTAACCCATGGTTTTAGTTTGTAACATCCAACCCAACCTGGCAGTCCCCTAAACCTAGTTTTTCTACAATTAGAGATATTTATAATAAATCATCATATGGTGAAGCAGGCACCAAGGGTCAAATGGCCAAATCGTGCTCCGAACTCTAATTTTCCTATGTCCCCATGTTATATATACATGCATACTTGCAGAGTTGTAAATTTATGATAATTTCTTATAGCTTTGACGTAAAAGAGAGGAATATTTACATTTCAATTTTTTTTTTGTGACCTCAGAACATCCCAAACACTTTATAGCTGATTGAGTACTTTTGAAGGGTAGTCACTACTGTATACTGAAAAGGCAATAGCCAAATTGCTGCGCACAAAGTATCAAAAAATAGCAACGATATAAATTACCAACTAATCTGTTTTAGAAGTTGGTGAAAGGTCAAATAATGGCCGGGTTGCAGTGAGTATTTCTCTTTACTAATACAAAATGGGATCTATATTATCTACTTTGAGAATAGATAGGGCTGCATTTTAATAATATCTCATCAAAATATGCCGGTTGTGACAGTGCATACTCTACCAGTACTGAAATGTTTAAATGTTTGAAGCGAAGATTGATGAGCTATATTTACGACTAGAGACTATTACATGGTCAGTCTGATTAGTGACACACCAATCAGGCAGGCATAGAAAATATTCTGAGAGCCATTTTTATTTCTGCTTCATGTGCATTTCATGGAAAATACCTTTCTGCTGTTAGGGCTTTTTTTTGCATAGAAACTGATTGCAGTTTGCATTAAATTGTGAATAGATGCTTTGTTGTTTGTGCCACTGAATTTTCTTCTCATAATTGCTTTCAGAGCCATTGCATATATTGAGGAGCAGTAATCCTTTGAATTCAACTAAAAAAGCTCTAGATATCTGATAAAGGGTGAATATTTGTGAAAGAACTGATTGATGTAAAGCATTAGGGTATGTCAAGTGAGGAACTGGCATTAATTAAAAGAGAATGAAAGAACTTATTATTTTAAAGGCGAACTGGTTAAGTAAAAGAAAAAAGGGTGCAGGTTTATTACCATCATTAAAGTAAGAGCTGAGCTTCCAATCAGATCCCTTGCACAACTAACTACAGATTATTTGTTACACCATCATTATCAAGATGAGCAGTGTTGAATGCAATAGTTCTTTCACGGAGTTCCCAATTTAGGGATTATTGTGCAATATTGTGCATTCTACCAACCTTACTCTATATCATCATTCCTTCACTGTTGCTGAGTCAAATCATAGAACTCTTGTCACTGACAGAATTTTGGATGTACCTAGAAGAATGTAGCAAAAAGAATCCAGCAGTTCGGGAAGGCAGCTCACCGCCGTCAATGGCAACAAAGAGTGCGCAATAAATGCTGATATAGCCAGCAAAGCTCATATCTCCTGAATGAATAATCAAAATAAAATTGTGAAAGCAGTGATTAGAGTACGCTGTAATTCAGTCGAAAGTGAGGACTGCAGATGCTGGAGATCAGAGTCAAGGTTAGAGTGGTGCTGGAAAAGCACAGCAGGTCAGGCAGCATCCGAGGAGCTGGAAAATCAACGTTTCGGGCAGGAGCGCTCAAGGGCTCTTGAGCGCTCCTGCCTGAAACGTCTATTTTCCTGCTCCTCGGATGCTGCATAATCTGCTGTGCTTTCCAGCACCACTCTAATCAACACTGTAATTCAGCTTTCTCAAGAGTGGCGAGCATAACGCGTGCGTACTGATCAGTTCCTGCAGTTATACAGCAGACAAGATCTCATGTCTATGGATTAATATGTATGAAAGAAACTCATTCACAAAACTAGGGTCCTTGTTAAAGGTGAAATGTTGGGGATGCAATGGAACCTTACAGATTAATAAAGTTTAGATGTGTAAAGTATCAAACAAAATGCACAACTAGTTTCAGTGATCAATTCAAGCAATGTAAAAGAAAGCTTGGTTTTAAGGTTTTAAGCTCAATTCCTCTTGTAATAAAGAATAGCATCCATTAGCCTTCTTGATTATGCATACTAATGTTTTGTAACTAAAACGCCAGATCCATCTCTAGTTGTACTCCATTTAAATAAAACCGTGCCTTTTTAAAGTTTTCCTGCCAAAATGAATAACTTCATATTTTCCTATATTATACCTATCTATATTGGTCTGCATCCTTGTTATGTCACCTTCACAACATACTTTCCTACCTACCTTTGTGGCATCTGCTAATGTAGCCACATTGCCTTTCTTCGCCTCCTCTAAGTCATTGATATAAATTGTAAAACTTTGGTAGCCAAGCACTGGGTCCCTGAGGGATCCTATTTGTCACATCCTACCAGTCTGGAAAAGACCACTTTGTACCTACTGTTTACCGCCAGCATGCTGGCCAAATGTCTATCCATGTTATCCCACATGTCGTGAATTCGAGTTTGCACAATAATATTTTATGTGGGCCCTTGTAAAATGTTGTAAGTACTTATTCAGCATTAATTACAACCTTTAAGCAGCAGAGAATTGTAAAATTTTAATAAGTGGGCTTTATTTTAATTTGATGAGCAAAGTGGCAGCCCTTAGCAAGGGAAGACACATCTGTCATGGAACATGTGTTGAGGTGAGAGATCTGGCAGTCCTTCCTTGGAGTTGGGCTGAAAATATGCTTTACAGGTGAAAAAGTTATTCCCAAGGGTTCACGGGGTTTAACAAGTGAGCGACATGCACTCTACTTCTATGAACAGAAAATTTTAAACATTTCACCAGGTAAACATCACTCCAAAATGGAGTTGTAAAAGCACGACTGACACCGGTCAATGAGTGGGAGTTTTAGAAAAAGATACCTTCTACTTGCTGTTCTTGACCATAGTTGTACCCCACACCCCAGATTTTCTCAGCCTCCATTTGCTCTTGCTCTCCAACCAGTGAAGGTAAAAAGAAAGTATGAAGGTAAGATTTTCCAGCACCAGAGTAGACCAACAATTATTATTTGCTATTTGGATATTTTTGGACACAGGGATTGATGGAGGAAAGCACCAGCATCACTGAAGATGATGCTATATATTTCTGACTTTATGATTGCACCTCTCACTTCCCAGCGTATCTTCATCCTGCTATCTGGCTTGATAAACAAGTTGCAGGTGGTCCAACCATGGAGTTTTTGCTTTCTACTCTTTCCCTCACCTTAAAACAAGCTATTTCTTCTGAATTTCTGCTGTGTTCCCCAAGAACCACTGCGTACCACAACACAACAATTCCAGGAGAAAGAAAGTGAGCAATAGCATAATACTGATGATTAGGTTTTATTACTTGATCTGATCCCTCCCTACTTTCCCAGGCTCCCAATGCTTTCAAGCCTACCATCACAAGCCAAAAACATTCTGCCCTTTACCTTACCTGATGGCATTTGGAATAGTAATGGTCATCTACATGGAGGGATAAAAAAATTGGATCCCTATGTTTTAATTGTGATGTGGTACAGGACTGAGTGAAGGTAATATTTTCGTGCATGGGGATAGGAAAAGGAATTGCTATAAGAGATGCAAAATGTGTCCACATGTGAAGAGATCATCAGTACACATCAGTAAGAAATGGGCTTCCTGTAAAAATGAATTAGGAAATCATGACAGTAAACCCAAATCCCAGGTGGGCATGGAGTCACACATTACGCTATCTAATGTAAACCCAGTGAAATGGATCCACAGAGGCTGGTATCCTGTCACCAAGTCACCCTTTATTTACACATGTGTAGTATGTAACACTGGTCCAACTCCCTCAGAGCCAGCACTCAGGTGTGAACATAACCTCTGACACTCCTGTGTATTTTTTATATATATATTAACCCCTACACTACTACCTAAGTGCGGTAGTGCTTATTTTTTCCCCAGCACCCATGGAGTGTGTGTGCAGGTGTGAGACACAGTGAAAGACACAAAGTGCACAAATCTTTATTCAATTTCCACCACCAAGAAGATAGGAAAACACCCGGGTGGCCAGTGACAAACACTGCCCTTCACATCAAAGGGCAGTGCTGTGTGGACACTTCTGTTTATTTTTTTTTTTTTTTTTTTTTTGAAGCGAAACCCACCCATACCCCTACATTTTACCCATTACCTAACACTACGGGCAATTTTAGTATGGCCAATTCACCTGACCCTGCACATCTTTGGACTGTGGGAGGAAACCGGAGCACCCGGAGGAAACCCACGCAGACACGGGGAGAACGTGCAAACTCCACACAGTCAGTCGCCTGAGTCGGGAATTGAACCCGAGTCTCTAGCGCTGCGAGGCAGCAGTGCTAACCACTGTGCCACCGTGCCGCCGACACTTCTGTTTATATCTGTCAGCCAGGGCTTCCTGATTGGACCAGGCTAACAGCACCAATGCAGGAACTCATATTCTATGAGGTCCACCTGGCTGACCAGGTGGAACGTTAGGGAAAGTTTGGTTGAACACATGTACAGCACCTGAAAATTTAGCATGAGTAAAAGTAACAAGCTGTTTTATTCAGATGAAATTGAGCTGCCAAAGTTATTTTATGCATTCAAGTAAGTTGGTGTATCTGACAGGGAGATTATTTGTGGGAGGCATCAACGTGAAAGAAAGAATGCTATTTTAACTTACAACAGCACTGAGGAGGCACGACTTGGCTTCAGTCTTAAAACAGACAAGTACTGTACTGTAATAACTGACAATAACATGGTGAGCTGAGACATCCCAGCAGGCCAACTGATGGAGAAGAGGTATGCAGATGGGAGAAGAAAAGCAGAGTCCTGTTTTAATTTAGCACCAAGTCGTTGGATTGAAAATAACTTGGTATGGAAATAATAAAAGAGAAGGTTGTTAAAAAAAAGTTCAGTCATATTGTGTTGATATGTCAAGGATATGCATGAAGATTTAAAGACCGAAGTGGTATCGTGGGTGACAATACAGAGGAAAATGCTAGAATGCTTCAGTATAGTGATAAGAGTGGATAATATTCAAACATAAGAATGTTGTACTGTTAATAACTATTTTTGTAGCCTCTTGGTGGTGTTTTGCAATACTGCAATCACTCTTAAAGTTCTACCTTATGACCAACAGACATCTGCTGTTCCTCCCCTTTATAATTGCCACACTAGTCTATTTTCTCCCTATGTACATTAGATTTCCTCTTTGTTACGTCTCCTTTTAATTTTAATCATGTAACTTTTCCAAGTGCCTACATTTTCTGTTTCATTACTAGTACTGTACTTCTTGTGGGAAGTATTTTGTGTGTTTAGCTGTAAGGAGAGATTTTGGAGAAACAAATCTTAGCAGGACTTATAACTTAATGGTAAGGTCCTAGGGAGTGTTGCTGAACAAAGAGACCTTGAGTGCAGATTCATAGCTCCCTGAAAGTGGAGTCGCAGTTAGATAGGATAATGAAGAAGGCGTTTATATGCTTTCCTTTATTGGTCAGAGTATTGAATACAGGAGTTGGGAGGTCATGTTGTGGCTGTACAGGACATTGGTTAGGCCATTGTTGGAATATTGCGTGCAATTCTGGTCTCCTTCCTATCGGAGAGAGGGTGGTACGTGTATGGAATGAGCTGCCAGAGGATGTGGTGGAGGCTGGTACAATTGCAACATTTAAGAAGCATTTGGATGGATATGGGCCAGGTGCTGGCAGGTGGGACAAGATTGGGTTGGGATATCTGGTCAGCGTGGACAGGTTGGACTGAAGAGTCTGTTTCCATGCAGTACATGTCTATGACTCTAAATGTACACAATGTTTGGGATGGATATATAAATAGGAAGGGTTTGGAGGGATATGGGCCAGGTACTGGCAGGTGGGACGAGATTGGGTTGGGATATCTGGTCAGCGTGGACAGGTTGGACTGAAGAGTCTGGTTCCATGCAGTACATGTCTATGACTCTAAATGTACACAATGTTTGTAATGGTGAGACAGGCCATCACATGTTTTAACTGAAAATGCTGGTAAATATTTTCAGTGAGAGAAAAAGCAGTTCATGGAGGGAGCAGGATGGGCGGAGGATTTCAAGCAAAGACCCTACAGAAACAAAGGACTGAATGGCCTCCTCTTTTGCTGTAAAACTGTTGAATTGAAATATCTGTTTCCACTACCCTATGCACCTGAGGAGGTCTGAAGCTGAATGCCAAAGTCATCAGAAACTGCTCCTATCTGAAAAAAATGAAAATGACATTATCATCTGCAATTGGTCAGCTGAATATTGATTCACAAAGGTTATAACGTCTGTGTAATTTAAAGATGAAGTGTTGTTCTTTGAGCTTACTCTCAGCTTTATTACAACAATGTAGGAGGGCTGCATAGAAAGGTCAGAGTGGGAGTGGGGCAGATAATTAAAATGTTAGAATGACAGGTAACTGGAAATTTGGTTTCTCAATGATGTATATGTGCCAACTAGAGCATTAATTTATTCATTTTAATAAGTAAGCATTTTAATCTCAAAAGTAACTTTGTACAGTTTTACTCCAGTTTATATAATCTTGACATTTTTGCCTGTGTGAGACAGAATGGCACTCTGCCATGCTTCATTAGTTGATGAAGCACAAAGATAAATTTGTTAGGGATACAACTATGACAAAGGTTGTTTACTTCACCTATCGTATTATAATTCTTGGACTCAGCAGGATAAAGAGATACTTCAAAATACATTATTTCCAGCTTTTGATGCTGTGCTGTCTCGGCCCTGCAAGCAAGATCCAGGCTTTCAGTTCAGTATGAGCTCCAAACAAGGTATTCATTTGGATTTTTGCAAGCTACCATTATTGCTCATAGAACATTTAGGAGTGTCTTGCACTGCATAGTGTTTACAGTCTTAGTACTTTGGTGAGAGTATTGAGTACATCTGGAGGTTTCTGATTTGATATTACTGGTATAGAACCTCCTTCAATGGGAGCACATCAGGAATTTGGGTGGGTGCCTGAAATCCTGATTTACATTCCAGGCAGGCATTTCTTGGCATAGAGTGAAAAATCATAAAGCTTTACCATACATTCCTCAGAGATTTAGTTAGGAATTATAGCTGTGAATAAAGGTTTGCAACATGGATCTTTTTATACGGTTTAGATGGGAGAAAACCAATGGGATCTTGAAACTGTCTTTCAGTTGATTGAACAAGTTAAGGTTACACTGGTAGCCACCACCAGCTGCTACATGCTTTGCAAAGAAGCATCACAAGAAATTGAACCTAAATCTATACAAGGATGGAAGGGTCATTGCAGTATACGAAAGTTGCCATTGAGAATACTAGTGCAGCCTGAAGCACTGGTGCACCAGCCACTAAAAGATGCTGTATTTGACCAGTCTTACCTTTGAAACCCATTCCATACATCTATAAATAAATATTCCCCCAAACAATCTCTGCTAGTTTAAACAGAAAGTGCTGGAGAAACTCAGCAGATACTTCACAGCATCCTAAAGAAAGAAACAAAGTTATGTTTCAAATGAATAGTGGCTTCTTTGGAACTGCATCTGATTTCTGTGCTTCCCTTGTGGCATAAAAGCTAAAAGCCAATGGTGATCTTCATTGTCACTAGTATGTCTGACCTATTCATTACCCAGAGAAAGCATTATCAACCCTTAGCTTGGGCCACTGGTTTCACATCCAAACATGCCTTAGTGTGAAAATTGTCTAACTCATTTTCAGGAGAGGGTTTCTTTTAACTTATTCAGGGATGTGTGTATTCCTGACTGGGACAGCATTATTGCCCACCCCTGGTTGCCCTTGAGAAGCTGACGGTGAGCTGCCTTCATGAACTGCTGCAATCCAGTAATTGTAAATAGACTGTCAATGCCATTGGCAAGGAAGTTCCAGAGTTTTGACCCAGCGATACTGATGAACAGCAATATATTTCCGTGGTGAGTGGCTTGGAGGGGAAGCTTGCATGTGTTGGTGTTCCCATGTATGTTTTCCTTATCCTTCTAGTTAGTAGTGGTCATGGGTTTGGAAGCTACTGTCAATAAGGAGCAGTGAATTTCTGCAGTAATCTTGTAAATGGTATACACTGCTACTACTGTGTGTCATTGGTGGAGGGAGTGAATTTTTGTGGATGTGGTGCCAGTCAAGCGGGCTGCTTTGTCCTGGTGTTAAATTTCTCCAGTGTTATTGGAGCTGCACCAATCCAGACAAGTGGGGAGTATTCCATCACACTCCTGAATTGTGCATTGTACATGGTGTACAGACTTTGGGGAGTCAGGAGGGGAGTTATTCACTGCACAATTCTTAGCTTTTGTAATCACAGTATTTATGTGGCCAGTCCAGTTCAGTTTCTGGTCAAGTACCTCCCAAGATGTTGACAAATGGAAGAAAAATGCAAAAAGAAAGGAGGACATTCCAATCTTTATGTTGACTGTGATAGTGTCTCAGAATGGGAAAGTGTGTGTTCATGGCAAAAAACTCATACATGGAGGCTATCAATGTAAGAAGGCTGTTACTTTGCAGACAACATACATGTCTGGCTAACCTAGAACCTCTGCTATTCTCACCACCTACTGTAGCAATATTGGAAGGATTTATAGATTGATAAACAACCTGTTTGACCGTGTTATGACACCTTCTGTGATCATGAAGTCCTGATATGTGGCTTGAACCCAGAGCTTCTGTCCATTGTGCCACAAAATCCTCTTAATTTTTAAGTGAAATAACTATATTAAATTTTAGTTTGTCAACCTCTTGCTTCTCTACAATTTGAATGAACCTTTTATTTTCAAGCTCAATGTAACAGAATTGAACCTTGCTGAACTGATTCTAGGTGTGCTGCATAACTCCTTTATTGACCATGTCTTGAATGTAGATATTCACTAGTGAAAGTTAGCTTTTGAGGGGCTCATCATGCAACCTCCCTCCCTGAATAAGTGTTTTTAGGCCAGCCATGTGAGCAACCAGGAAGAAATGAAGGGGATCAATTTGAGAACTTAACATTTTTTATTTATTCAGGGGATGTGGGTTTTACTGGCTGGGCCAGTATTCATTGCACATCCCTAATTGCCCTTGAGAATGTGGTGATAAGCTTCCTTCTTGAACTGCTGCAATTCTTGGATTGCAATGACTGTAACAGTGTTCTTACACTGAGAGTTCCAAGAATTTTGCCCAGAAACAGTGAAGAAATGCTGATATAAATTCAAGTTAGGATGGTGAGTGGTTTGGAGAGGAAATTGCAAAATTCACATATTCACAAAATATCACTTCTTTTCATCAAATATGGGGATTCCTGGAACCTCGTGATTTTTTTTGCATTAAGCAAGTCAAGTAAAACCGTGTTGACTACAGTAAAAAAAAAGTTAATTGAAAGACAGAAACTCTTTGTTAAGGTAATATAATGTATGACCGTTAGCTGGTGTAGACTGCAATGAAACCAGATGTTGCATGGATAATGGAATCAGTGTATCAATAGCCAGACTGATTGCATCCTAGGGATGTGGCTAAGCCATGATTGCTAAGCAGTGATGAAAGAATGGTCTACTCCAAAAACCCTGGGAATATTTATATTACTAACAACTAAAATGTCAACCAGTGGTCAGCTTATACATTTCTTAGTAATGGTTGCCATGACAACCAAAGCAATTAGGTGACTGCCGTCTCAGAGGACCATTCATCTCATCTTAGATTTCCTAGTATGCTTCATCATGACTGAGCATGGAAAACCATATTGCTGAGCAGCTGACTTATTTTACATGCTGGCATTCATGAGTCACTTTAACTAAAACCAATTCCCTTCCTCCTTTGCAATTTCTCAATTCATGCTCCAACGTCACGATTTATAATGTAATTTCTTGGCCATCTTGATAGTTATTTCCTGTTAGTTAGTGTGAAATACTCAAGAGAATTGGACACGGTTTAGGATCTCCCTCACCAGGTGTCCTTTTTGCACCATTCTTGGGCTAGAAGAGCAAATGACATCTTTATTCCCCAGGCTTTGGCCAGTGTCATTTTTCCAACCAGCTATGAGAAGTTAAGTAAGACAGATTTTCTCTGAGCTACTCCCAAGATGCCTCTTGGGGTCCACAGTATTTCAATCAGTGAGGCCATCTCCCTGATGTAGAATCTGAAATACAAACCCTGCACTCTCAACAGCATTAGTTCTTGTGACCTGTCCTGAATACCAGGTAGATTTTGTGATCATTGAAAATGTGCATGTGGCTTGGGAAATAGATCAAGGACCAACTTGACTAATGTTTCACTCAACTCTTGCTATCTTTTTGTAGTTTTCTGTTCACTATATGCAAACGTACCAAAATATGGTTTAAAGAAATAATTGCACATTTTCTCAATGCTTATGATGTCCAGTCTATAAAGGAGCTTTTCCGAAGATAGAGATATTTTTATTATTTTGTTTTACTAGCTTTTTGGGGAATATTTCATTGTTTTTGCTCACTATCACTTTTTGGGGGGCAATTAGGGATGGGCAATAGATGCTGGCTGAGCCAGCAAACTCTTTATCCTCTGAATGAATAGAAAAAAAATTAAGTTCTAAAATTGCTAGTCTTCATTTATTCTCTGGTTGCTATTTGGTTAAATCTGATGGAGTGCATAGAAAATGATTGTGTTGAAATAAAGAAAAACAACAAAATGATGTCTGAAGTTGTCATAAATCAACTGCAATTAGAGAATTCAGAAGAGTATAGAAAGGGATCAGTGATGAACATTTTTGGGGGAATAATTCAATACTCCTGTTTTTGGGCATGGGTTCATGATTTGCATGACTCTACCACATCTCGCTGAAACAGGCTATATGAAAACTTCCTCATGTCTCCTAATGTGAATGATTTCAGCCAACATGCAAAGTAGTTTTGGCTGACTGCATGCTCAACAGGGGCACCAAGCAGAATGCATGTGTTTCAGCTAGATTGCACATCTTAAAGGGTAGCTGTCTCTCTTAAAGAAGAGCAGCACTACACATTTGAAAGCTGCTATTTACTCTCTGTAGAATAAATAGCTACAAGGAGAAGGACAGAAAATAGAGTAGTCGACTGCGATAGTGATAGGCAAGAAGGGGTCTCTCAGATCTTTCAGCGCAACATTGTTAGTACAGAAGATGGAAAGGAGCAAGGAGGCAATATTTCCACAGTGGACCAGCAGGATCTCAAGGCAAAACCTGAAAAGGCAGGTACTTCACTACTTCCTGAAGGCCAGTTCCTAGTGTCTGTCCAAGAGGATCTGGCAGCAATGTTGCAAAAGGTCTAATAATTACATAGATGTCCAAGGCTAGTCAATGCATTTGCATGTCACATCTTTTACCTATTACACCTATTATTCAATATATTGCAAGCCCATCGCTCAGCTATCAGTAGTGTTTACTACACACATCTCAGACTCCAACTCACCCTTACATGTCTTTCAATTCTGCCAGCTTCATATACACTGCCTCTAGATACCTCCGGTTATTCCCCATGGAAGACACCACCTAAATGCATTGCAACAACTCTCTGTTATACTTCCCTCTCCAGTAGAGGATAAGGTTGACCTTAACAGGAGGAAATAGAAAAGAACTACAGAAGATAGACTGCCAGATTCACTTAAGCCTGCTGGAGAATGTGGCCCAGGCTACAGGACACTGACGGTTTGCTCAAGGATGTTACTTGCAGCTCCATTGTGTCATAATCTGGTTTCATGGCAGAAGGGTACCATGAATCTGGTGTATGTCTTGTACCTCAGTAAACAGCCTCTTGTTTGTCATGGTGGTCCAAAGGGGACAGGTACAGTTGACTGCCTCAGGATGAAGGCGTTGTGGTTGCTGCCAGGATAGCGGTTTTCACCAATATAACGTTCGTGTGTGATTAGACACCAATCATACATTGATCAAGCAGTAACCCTTATTGTTTCAGTGCAGCTATTTATGAGAGACCCATAAAGAAATGTGCAGAACTGGTGTTCATTTGTAGTACTTTGCACCATGAGAAACAGCATAGATGCTGTCTCGGTGCTAAGTGGTGTGGTTTCACCAGAGGCAATCAGGCAGACTCTGGCAAGGGGAGTTCAGAGTCTCAATTGTGAGGTCAAGAATGGGGAATCGAAGTGTGGTGATCACCCTTGGACCTTCCCCTTGTGCCAATAATTAACAAATTCCAACCCCACCCCCCCCCACACACACACAGAGCAGGCAGTTTGGCTAGATCTAAGGATCAAAATGATGCAATTGCACTCCTCTGTGTAATCTATAGACAGTCAACAGCACCATTCAACTCCCACACCCACACCTACCACTGTATTAACTGCTGTAGGGTTAGTGCAACCAATCTGAAAATTAAAAATACCACTGTAATGGTGGTGAAAGTCACTTACTTCAAACTCTACTGTCAGTGTCTTCCAAGTTTGTCATATTCTGCTAACAGATCCATTAAACAGGTGATTGATGCACTGGATAGCTTAATTCAAATTTTCAATTATTTACCTACTGAATACTGTTAACTGTTGAATAGTGCATCCGGTTGGAGTGTACTTTTCAACTTTTGGGTTTCATTTTAAGATGTAGTTTGAATGTATGTTCTGCTGGTGAATGTGCATGTGCAGTGAGCAGCAAAACAACTGAAATTTTGTCTAAGGATATTTTTTCCCTGTTGCAGACTTACAGATAATATTCTTAACGTACAGTTCTTAGACTATTTAACTTGTAGATACCCTTACAATATCAAACTATCAGATTTTCTACATTGGTTTCTACCTGGCCTCATATTGCGTGTTTGGATGAGAGCCCAGACTAATGAAAGTGTGAGCTCAGTCGGGATTCTGTGGTGTTAAGAGAACTGAATTGCTGATATTTGCTCCATTGATAGCCATTGATGGTAAATTGACATGGAAGGGCATGGTTTTGCAATGAGTTGGCATAGAAAGTATGAGGGGCTGTGGAGAGTGGCTTGAGGTACTTGAGTTGACATGAAGATCATGAGCAGCCATGGGTAAGGGATAAGGGAAAGAGGACTTAACTATTTTCTTTGCAATTGAGACAAATTCTCAGAGAATTTAGATGGGCATACTAACCAGGTCACCTCAACACCTACCTGCCTCTTGATTCCCCCCAAGATCTGCTTCCAGGGTTGGCTGGCCTGAGCCAATCCTGCACTGATGTCCACAGAACAAAGTAGCGCGATTTGAGGCTCTTCAAATGAAAGTGGGTCTGGCGAGTCTACAAATTGCTAGGATCTGTCCACCTCCTCAGTAGTAAAAGTCCATAAACTGCAGATTGAGGAGAGATTACAAAGGGAAGTTATTAGAATGCAAAGTATGTTATCACAGATAGCTCATCAACATTTAAAGAGGTGGTAGATAAATACTCGGAGAGTGGAATACACTCTCAACAATTCCATTGGCCTGGACCATCTTTTTCATACTTGCCAAAATTTATTGTCATACAGTTGATGGCTGTGCCACCAATCAACACAGGATGCTCTAGAATGTTTTCCCTAATCCACTCTGCCTCTTTACATTAATCCATTCTCTTAAAGTCCTCTTCATCATCTACTAATTTGACAAAGATTTTGGGAGTTGTACTAATATCTCTGTTTGATTTGTGTATTTATAAAATACTTTTGGCACTCTTCTCCATAATGCAGGCACCGCGTAAATGCAAATTACTATTGTATTTATGGGAAACAAAAACCTACGAGTTATGGGAAATAGAAGCCATCTGTTTTAGACAGTCGAACAGCTCTATAAGTAAAATGGGTTAAGTAGCCCATTTTCTACCAAGGGTTTTATGATCCTATAATTGGCAAGTAGTTTACTCACAGATGAGAGCAATGCAGTGAAATTGCCTACAGCATGTTTTGATGAAGATCATTGCCTTTTCACCACGCTCAATGGCTTAATGTCACAAAATGAGTTAATGATTTGTGACTTATGGGATGGAGCAGTTGAATGGAATGTATAGCAGGAAAATGTGAGTACATCTAAGTCTTTCCAGCTATTAAGTATGGATCGGGGAGAAATGGCAGGAAAACCAAGACTGCAAGATTTCCATGGGATCGGACACTGTGTTCCGGAAGTTCCAAATCAAAGATTAAAACAGGCACACACCACATTTCCTGTGCTACCTTTCACTACCATACCATGTATAAAAGTTGCTGCAGTATGGTATAAATTTTGCCTTAATATTTTAGATGAGCTGAGATATAATCGACAAGACCTTGGTGCCTCCAGGTGAATGCAGAAAGAGTAAAGAAGAATTCCTATTAAACTGATTCTTCTTCCTACTCTTTATTCTAACTTTCTCCAAGTCTTAGTATACTGGCTAGTGCATTCCTTCCTTCTGCAATTCATTAAATGCAGAAGTTAACTCATTCAAAGTTAACATGCTAAGTAATATATTAAAGTGAATGAAACATCTTATGGGAACTATAATCCAGTTAATGGGTCAAAAGCTAAAACCATCTATTTTTGTTGGATATTAAAAGCAAAGCCTTTCCATATTACTTGGGTTAAGTTTGCTTATTGTATAGATATGTTTTAAGTAGTGAGTAAAAACATTGGTGGGTTATTGTTTGTGAGGGTGTTTTATAACTAAAATTTAGAAATTATTGGCGGATATGTGGTTACACACTATACTTTCATCCCTAGTTCCTGGCTTTGTATACAGCCCAAAATTATATGAAAGTCCTCTTTACTATTGTATTCAGTTAAAAGCCCTTACGTGAGTGTCTCAGTCTAGTTCCTGACAGATCTGGGACAGAACTGTACATAGTACAGCCCTAATTTGGCTGTGATTTCATATGTAATCACATAGCTTACATTTCCTATCTAAACTTAAAAGCAAAGAGCAGCTATGTGAGTGATGCAGCACTGTGTTCCAGCATGAGTCAGTACTTTCAAGAGGGAAGGAAAAAACCATTACACAATAGTTTTTACTTTAATTCAAAGCATAGTCATTCAGAGATCATAAAATTTCTGTTACGTACATTATTCAGAAAAATCATCTGATCATTCAAAATTGATTCAGAACTTGGTCATAAAGAAACAGCACTTAAGCTCGACATTTAAGATTTCTATTTTGCCGAGAATGGTTGGATCCTGACTCAAGTCTGGGTCTCATTTACTTCCTCTTTGGCTTTTTTCTTATTCAGTTCAGAACTAAGATGTGGCGTAAGCTAGTGAAACAGAAAGATAAACAAAAATAGGCAACATGGAAAGGAAAATGAAGGTCGAGGGCAGGGAGAGAGGAATTCAATTGAATGAAAATTAATGGCAAAAATGGGAAAATTAAAGGAAAGCTTATGGGATTAAATTTCACATGGAAGATGCTGCAAAAAAACCTTAAACAAATCTGGTTTAAGGAATATAACGAAGAATTACAAATTAGATTATTTACAGTGTGGAAACAGGCCCCTCGGCCCACAACACATCCAGACCCATTACCCCTTCACCTAACACTATGGGCAATTTAGCATGGCCAATTCACCTGACCTGCACATTTTTGGACTGTGGGAGGAAACCAGAGTACACCCACGCAGACATGGGGAGAATGTGCAAACTCCACACAGTCAGTCGCCTGAGGTAGGAATTGAACCCAGGTCTCTGGCGCTGTGAGGCATCAGTGCTAACCACTGTGCCACCATGCCTGCTGGCAATCAAAATCAAAAAACTCAAATTGCTGGAGAAACACAGCAGGTCTGGCAATATCTGTGGGGAGAACACAGAGTTAACCTTTTCATCAGAGCATTGAGTCCAGTGACTCTGATGAAGAGGTTAACTCTGCGTTCTCCCCACAGATGATGTCAAACCTACCAAGTTTCACAAGCAATTTCTGTTTTAAGTGAAGTTGGTTTAAGCAGGCAGTGTTACCTTGGACACCAGAGGAATTCTGCTGCCCTCCCTTAAATATTTTAGATTTACCTGAACAGGAAGAAAGGACAACAGTGGTACCGTAAACATGATAGCATTTCCTCATTTAATTTAGTTCCTGAAGTGGAGATTAAACTCACAGTTTTCTTACATAAATAAAAGTATTAACAACTGAGTCAAGCTGGCACCTTCAGAGCTAAACTGGCACTAGTAACTCATAAATTGCCATTAGTGAGTGGGTAAACTGTTAGTACCGACAGAGAAAAACTTGACCTCTAGATTGAGCCAAACTGGCACTATTAACTGAGCCAAATTTAACAGCATATATACCAAGGGATAATTCCTAGTCACTGGAACCCTGAGACCAACTTTTAAATAAAACTACAACAGAGGACCTGCTATGCAACAGGGTTTGACTATTATTGAAACCAGTGATAAAAAAAAGGTAATTTTGAAGTATGTGCATATTTACAAAGCATTACATTGATTGAACATTTAAAAATCAAGTATCAGCATTGGCATGTGAACAGTGGATATTCTAAACAAAACCAAAAGATATGCTTTAATTAAAAATAATCAACTCTGAAAACTTCAGCAAAACATAGCTAAACAAGCAGGATATTGTAAGGCAGATGAAACCAATTGTTAAAAGAATTGTGAGAGCATTATTGAGCTTTTTTTTTGCAGAGATTTAATTTATTTCTCCACTTTTGTACATCATTTTGTATGTCCTTCTCAATCTTCATAAACACCCACCCACTCAGGTTCTATCATTATCCCAATTCCAATTTGTACATTATTCTCCCATTCCCCATTCATTGATTAAAGCTCCATTCATTCCAGCCCCCCCCCTCATCATTGCTCAAATCACTCTTCGATCTGTTTCCGTGCTGTATGACTCTATGACCTAAAGGGCATAGTTGCTAGACTGGGTCTGCAGCAGGTGATGAAGGAACCCACAAGAAGTTTGTTCTTGACTGACTGGTACTTGACTTCATCCTTACTGCTGACTGTAGATTCATCTGTCCATGACAGTATTTGTAAAAGGGACCACTGCATAGTCCTTGTGGAGATGAAGTCCTGTCTTCTCATTGAAAACACCGTCCATCATGTTGTGTGACACTATCACTGTGCTGAATGAGACAGACCATGACTGCTGAGGGCTTCATCAGCAGAACTGTACTCTACAATCTGCAACTTCATGGCCTGGCATATCCTCCACTCGAACATTACTGTCAAGCCAAGGGGCTCACCCTTGGCTCAGTGGTGAGTACAGGATGGCATGCCAGGTCCACCAAGCATCACTGAAAATTAGGTGTTAATCTCCTGAAGCTACCGAACAGGTCTACTTGTGCAGGATAAGCAGCATGATAGACAGAGCTAAGCGATTCCATAACCAACAGATCGGTTCTAAACTCTGCAGCCTACCACACCCAGTCATGAACATTTGGACAACTCACTGGAGAAGGAGGCTTCACAAACATCCACATTCTCAATGATGGAAGAGCCCAGTATGTAAGTCAAAAGATAAAGCACGGAATATTCTCAGCAATCTTCAACCAGAAGTGCCAAGTGGCCATCTTGGCCTCCTCCAGTGATCCCCAGCATCACAGATACCAGACTTCAGCCAATTCTATTCACTCCATGTGATATCAAGAAACAGTTGGAGGCACTGACACTGTAAAGACTATGGGCTCTGACAATATTTCAGCAATTGTACTGAAGACTTGTGTGCCGGAACTTGTAACTTGACTGTTTGGAAGGTCATTGGAATAGGTGAGCAGTTATACAAAGCTGAACTGGTTGCGAAGTGGGCCCAGACAAAGCAGTGGATGTTGCACCTTCTCAGCTGACTGCTTTCATTTTGGCAAATACAGCCACTCTGTGCAAACCTATCAGATGGAAGGTTTCCTGTATGGAAATACATATATATATTTTTTAATGATCCTTAGATTTCTTCATTGTCACTTCCTTTGAATATGTTCTCCCATTGCCTACCCATGTACTGCACTTGGAGAACTGTTATGCTGCTGTGAGGTTTAAGAATAATAGCAATTTTCTTCTTGGTTTGTTTTGGATGACACATCTTTTTATAACACCACCAATACAGGGGTAGCATGAAGACAATAAGACAAGTCCCATTTTTAAAATTGTTATTCTGTGATTCATACTGATTTTATATTTTTAAAAATGTCTGCTTTTTCTCCCCAACATAGTCTTTTACTGCCAGTTTTAAAATTTAGAATGTATAGCAAAACATAGGAAGATGAATTAGTTGCGCCAAAGTGAAATCATCAATTAGCCCCATGGTCAGCTGTTCATGACACCTCTCTAATCTGAGCAACACCCATTAACCCTACCCTTTCTCATTTGTCAACCAACTTTCCAACTCTGCTGTTATATTTATAATTACATATATAGCAAACTTCCTAAAATGCACTGAAAATATTGAAAACACAGAAACAGGACTTCCATATCATTCCCTTTATCTCTATTATCAGACATTTCTGAAAGACCAGTCAGTTTACCATCGAGCAGATCCTGCTGACTACCCTTGATTGTTCCCCCTCCCTGACACATACACAAAAGTAACACAACTGATCATGAATTTTGTTTACTATGTATCTAAGAATCTTGTAATTATCTTTTAAAAATTCAGACTATAGTTTGATGTGGCATTTGTTTTACGTTTGAATATATTAATGTTGGTATAGTGTTACGTTTTTTAATACGATTCTACATTAAACTTTTTCATTTGCATTGCTATAAATCAAAATGTAAAGCTGAGTACTAAACCACCACACCTCTCTAATACCTACCTCCCTTCCTCTTAACAACTCTGAAGTCAAGTACAAATTGTTTTGTAAAATTGGTTATTTATAAGTAGTCTTCTCATCCATTCACACATGCTTGTACACTCTACAGCTTTCCTCCTTTTCAAATAAATATGCTTAATGTTGATCCTATACCGTTGTAATGAATATTATAGTGATGTCTAAAATATCTGCTATTAATCTGATGATTCCACAGTCTGCCTTATGTTTGCTATGTCTGCTTTACCTGATCACTTCTGATAAGATGGCAATGGAATAGGGCTTCTGAGCGTGGGCATCGTCTGATTTGTTCACTTTTCTTTATGTTTGTTTTCTTTTTTGCTCCCTTCGATTTGTAAAAAAATTCTTCTATGTTATTTTACTTACCTTTTGGTGAAGAACTTGGTTTCAGCAATGGTATCAGCAGCAGCAAGTGAACCCAGTGTGGACTCCTTTTAATGGCATTGGAGGCGGGTTTCAGTTCCCAGCAGCCTTTGTATCAGCGAGGTGATCCTCATGCCAACTCGTGGCTGCTGTGGCAGAGCTGAGTTTGGGTTCCCAGTGGCGTCTGCTTCCAGCGAAGATTCATGGAAGTGGTGCAAAGATGAGTTTGGGTTCAGTATGAGGCTGGGTGGCATCAGCAGTGGCTGAATCGGCGAGGTGGTTCAAATCACAATCATGGTGGTGGCAGAGGCAAATTTGAGCCAGTGTGGTACCTGGCAGTATTGGTTGCATCTGCATTGGTGAGATCCATCAGGGATTCATAGTGGCAAAGGTGTCAATGGAGGCGAGATGGCGCCAAGGAATGGCAACTTTCATTCCAGCAGTGGTATTTCAGTGAAGGGTCTCATACTTGGCCATTAGGTCCATGGCTGAAAATGTGTTACTGGAAAAGCGCAGCATGTCAGACAGCATCCAAGGAGCAGGAAAGTCAACGTTTCGGGCATGAGCCCTTCTTCAGGAATGAGAAGAGTGTGCCAAGCAGGCTAAGATAAAAGGAGGTCCATGGCTGAAAATGTGTTACTGGAAAAGCGCAGCATGTCAGACAGCATCCAAGGAGCAGGAAAGTCAACGTTTCGGGCATGAGCCCTTCTTCAGGAATGAGAAGAGTGTGCCAAGCAGGCTAAGATAAAAGGTAGGGAGGAGGGACTTGGGGGAGGAGCGTTGGAAATGCGATAGGTGGAAGGAGGTTAAGGTGAGGGTGATAGGCCAGAGTTGGGGGGGGCGCGGAGAGGTCAGGAAGAAGATTGCAGGTTAGGAAGGTGGTGCTGAGTTCGAGGGTTGGGACTGAGACAAGGTGGGAGGAGGGGACCTGACAAGGGAGTCACAGAGGGAGTGGTCTTTTCGGAACGCTGATAGGGGAGGGGAGGGAAAGAT
>NC_057713.1:108987371-109045570 GCF_004010195.1 Chiloscyllium plagiosum | reverse complement strand
GGAAAAGACTTTGTCTATTTATCCTATCCATGCCCATCATGATTTTATAAACCTCTATAATGTCACCCCTCAGCCTCCGACACTCCAGGGAAAACAACCCTAGTCTATTCAACCTCTCCCTATAGCTCAAATCCTCCAACCCTGGCAACATGCTTGTAAAACTTTTCTGAACCCTTTCAAGTTTCACAACATCCTTCCAATAGGAAGGAGACCAGAATTGCACATGATATTTCAAAAGTGGCCTAACCAATGTCCTGTACAGCTGCAACCTGACCTCCCAACTCTTATACTCAATACTCTGACCAGTAAAGGAAAGCATACCAAATGCTTTCTTCACTATCCTATCTACCTTTGACTCCACTTTCAAGGAACTATGAACTTGCATTCCAAGTCTCTTTGTTCAGCAACACTCCCTAGGACCTTACCATTAAGTGTATAAGTCCTGCTAAGATTTGCTTTCCCAAAATGCAGCACCTCGCATTTATCTAAATTAAACTCCAACTGCCATTCCTCAGCCCATTTGCCCATCTGATCAAGATCCCGTTGTGCTCTGAGGCAACCTTCTTTGCTGTCCACTACACCAATTTTGCTGTCCAATTTTGGTGTCATCTCAAACTTACTAACTATACCTCTTATGCTCACTTCCAAATCATTTATATAAATGACGAAAAGTAGTGGACCCAGCACCGATCCTTGTGGCACTCCATTGGTTACAGGCCTCCAGTCTGAAAACAGCCCTCCACCACCACCCTCTTTCTTCTACCTTTGAGCCAGTTCTGTACCCAAATGGCTAGTTCTCCCTGTATTCCATGAGATCTAACCTTGCTAACCAGTCTCCCATGGGAACCTTGTCGAACTGAAGTTCATATAGATTACGTCCACCACTCTGCCCACATCAATCCTCTTTGTTACTTTTTCAAAAACCTCAACCAAGTTTGTGAGACACTATTTCCCACACGCAATCCTTGCCTTTCCAAATATGTGTAAATCCTGTCCCTCAGGATTTCCTCCACAACCTGCCCACCACCAACATCAAGCTCACTGGTCTATAGTTCCCTGGCTTGTCCTTACCCACTTTCTTAAATAGTGGCACCACCTTGGCCAACCTCCAGTCTTCCAGCACCTCACATAAATCTCATAGCTTTTGCAGGATTTCTAGAATTCACAGGGTGGGGGTGGATTGGTGACTGAAGCAAGTTGTGGAACTCATAAAATAACTCAATAACAGGCAGATGATTTAAATTAGTTGCATTTCAATAAGGTGCGACAGCTGCTTGAACTTCCTGAAATAGTCTCCATGCTTAATACAGTTTAAGTGGCGCCTTTGTAAATGGCTTTAATGTGTCACGACTACATCAGGTCTGTCCTCTGAGTGGTCCATGAACTTCAAATTTGAATAATTTGTGTTTTTGAGTGTTCTGAATTAAAAATAGCTAGCTTTAGTCCTAACTGAGATAAACACAAGCTGATTACACAATTATTTCTGGATGTTATTAATTGAAAGTGATGTTGTAATTAGCTAAAATACAAATGCAAAGAAAAATAGTTATGAATAAAAAGATAGGAATAAAGCTTAAAATAAAACCAGTTCGTTTTCATGACAAACATAATGGTGTTTGAAGATTTCTCCTTCTGAAGTGAAGGGGTTGCAAACTCAAAGTCAGAGCATCAGTTGCTGCAATGGTTTCTGGACTTCTATAGTTAGATCTTGCTTCAACAGCTGGATTGAGCAGAACAGGTTCTGCTCAGTCCAGCTGCTTTTCTTTTATGTCAGAACAGGCTGTGTCCTTTGGTACCCTGATTCAGGACTGCAGTGCTTTAGTTGGTTTGATTCTTTTTGTCTCCAAGGTCAGGATTGTCTTTCTTTCTAATGCTGCCTGTCAGAGTCTCCTTGGACCTTTGCCTCAATTTGTGGCTCATGATCTCTCTTAACACAATAAAAGCAAGATTATTGAAATGTTAAATTTAAAATGAGTTATTATTTCACAATGCAACATCAATGATACTGGAATTTCCTATCATATCCTCCTGATCTCTTGTTGTTGAATTGCCACATCAATGGACAGACCCATTGTGTTGTCCAAGGGTTACTTGAACTCTGAATGTATATTTTTGTGATTTATGCTAAGATTTATTCTGTCTGCTTTGTAAGGCTGTCGTCAATCACTAAAAAGCAGTCATGGGACTTTTGGGAACCAATTTGTAAGTTTGTATGTGCATTTTAACAAGTACGGTTGACCTTCTTTACAAAATATGTAATACACTTAGATACTCATACCAAACAGCAATGGCAAATAGTTAGCACCATTTGTCTGATGTAGGTGACAGTCCAGGGTAAAATGGAAATATTCGGAGTTGTACTTCCAAAATGCCATCATTATTTAAGGAAATGCAGCACTGTGAACTCTCAAACACAAATGGAGTGACTGACCAGTTAATCTGCTCTTGGTAACTTTGGCTGAGGAAAGAATCTTGACCAGCAAAGTGGGGAGGACCCTCTTCTTCAAATATCTTTTGTATCACCCAAAAGTGCAAACTAGGCCTCAGTTTAACATTTCAACTGAAAGACAACCAAGGACTTTTGAAATTAGTCCTGGTATAAAGTTGAATGAAAAACTGTATTATGCAATCTTTGCTAAACATTAGATGTATTCATTTAAATGTGAACATGAAGAATTTTAAATGTGCGGTTTCTGTTTATTTTGCCTTTTCTTTCAGCTTTGGAGACTGTGAACCAGGAATTGTTCCTCTGTTAGATTTTCACTTCGAAAAGGGTTTAGAACAGTCATGTTTTGTTCTATGAAGAGGATCTGCACCCAGACAACGTGGTGTTATTTCCAGAAGGTTCCCCCACCTCCACAAGATGTAGTCACAAAATCTTGACGATGGGTGACACTTTCAGAACTTGATTTGGGCAATGATTTTCCACAGAGTTCTGAAGTCATTTCCTCCCACACAGTATCAAACTGTGACAATTTTCAAAATGTCAACTTTGCAAGATTAAAAAAGCTTGCGTTAGTTTTACTTCGGCACAATAAAAAAAGCAGAGTAAATAACATGCCCGGGGAATTTTAACCTGTTACATTGGGTGGGAGTGTAAGGTTCATATAGAAAAATTGTCAGGGAAATCTTCAATTTCCTCATGCTTTTGATTTTAACTGGAGTGAACTTGTGATTGTGGGGGAGTCCATTTCCACCACCCCATCTGCACCGCTGGGATAAGTGATTCTGTTATTAACATTTCTTAAAAATCTATTTACTGCATCGTTAAGCATGGACTCAGGCTTTAACCGCCAGTACACTTTTCCAAAGCTTCCTAGAACTGGTCCAGCTGAACAAGGGGAGAGATTAATAAGGCTGATCAATTGGCAACTATGCTGTTTTTTTGCCTCACCTGGGCCTCGTATGACTACAGTAAGACAAACTTACTTCTGAACTGAAATCCTCTTGCAATGAGAGCCAATATAGCAGTTGGCTTCCTAATTGTTTGCTCATCCGCTTGTCTACTCTCACTGACGGATGGACGTGGACACCCAGATCCCCTTGTATAATCACTTCCCAATGTAACTCCGTTTCAATAATACACTTGCTTTCTGTTTTTCATACCAAAGTGTACAACTTCACATTTAGCAACTGTATCCATTATATGTTTGCCCACTCATTAGATGAAAAGCTTTACCTCACAGGATGTGTTCTAAAACCTTGCTTTCATTGTTATAAAGTGATTTTCTAAGGTTTTGAAGATCAGACCATGGAGTTTTGTGTTGCCTTTTATGAGGAGCAAGACAGCCAGCACCAATAGTCAGAGCAGGACTAGCATCTATCTGCCACTGTAGAGACAGAACTCGAGCTCACAGGAGGCAATATCTGAAGCACAAGGTACACAGGCAAAATATTTATTTTCTGCTCATTGTTGAGCACAACTTCTTCAGGAGACTCAATCTCATATTTCTGTCTAGATCAGTGATTGCATCTTGACATGACATCTTGCGAACACACACTGCCAGCCTTTCAAGCTGCTCAATGCAACACTACCCATATCTCTTCTTTCACCACTCAGGATTCACAGCTAACACTGACCACACCCTCATCCATTTACCGTATTTTCAGACTCTCACCCAGCTCTACTGTCTACACATTTACCCAATTGTCAGCTATGACAAGAACATCACACACAGTGCTATGCATTGATTCTTCCCTCTTGTGGGTCAAGGTGACAGACAATAGAAAGGAGCAGAACAGAATCAGCAGGGGTAAAGGATGCCTGTATTCCACAAAGAAGGTGTTTGCCCATAATGTTGGGCTCAGAGTATCTGGCATTGCTGGGAACATTATGGATGATGATGTGTTCCTGCCTTGAGATCTCTTACATCCACCATGGAAGCAGATGGGATTTCAGTTGAACACGTAATCAGAAAGACAGCATTCCTGACAGTGCAGCTCTCATTTAGAACTGTAGTGAACAGTGCAGAACTTTGTGCTCAGGTCCTACAATGGAACTTGAACCAAAACCTTCTGATTCCTGGGCAACCTATGTAGAGACATTATCACATGCATCTGGAAGAGGTGGGACTTGAACCCAAACCACCAGACTCAGACTATGCCTGCACCACAAAAGTCATGTTTCTGCCTCTTGTCTTTTATCAACTCACTTCTTATCATCATCTCATAAATATTGCATCCTATGTATTTATGAGGGGCAGATGGATGAAGGACAGCAGTAAGTGATGTGATGCACAATTCACACCCCATAATCAACTTTCTATTGCATTTCTAATTATCACTTTGCCAGAGGTACTAAATGGAGCCAGATGTTTCCTTTCCCATGAGAAATCCTCATCCCTCGTGGTAGCAACGACTGGTTTCATGAGCAGGACCCACTCTATTGGCTGTGGACCTTCCATGATTTCTTTGAGAGAAAGAAATTGTCTTAAAACCATATCGCCTTTAGGAAAAATGTGTGCTATTATGGGTTTTTTTTCTTATGTTCACCATTTCTCTTTACCTGATGTTATGTATAAATCAATATAAATTCATTCCATGGTCACCTGCAACCTTTCTTTCATTGCTCAAATGGTGAATCTGGAACTTATATATTATGAGTGTTTCAGGAAGTAGATGTCCTTGAAGATTGATGGGAATCTGCAATTGCCTCATGTCCATTACATTCGTCCTTAACTTACTCCTCACTCCACTTGTCATTCCTGCAGAGCATTCTGGATATATCTAACATTTTTAAAACTATCTTTTAAGATTTTTATAGAAGTAATTTCATTGTAGAATTCCATGTATTATCAAATTTTATGCATTGAGGAATTCCATATATTGTCAGCTTTAATGCATTTTAGAATTCCATGTAGCACATGATATTAACTCCTTGCTATGCTATAATTTCTCACACACCATCTTGTATGAATGTTGTAATTGGTTATAATTTGTGGTGTGAGGATAAAACCATGTTGTGACATCACTGTCAAGTCCATTTCTCCAGCTCTAGGTTCCAAAACAGCTAAGCTTCTCACATGACACCTGCATACGCTTCCAGTAAGTGTCACTGGGGAGTAATCGGAAGTGAGAAGCTTTGCTGCTTTTCTCTCCCTAATTTATTTGTGCTGCTCTCTGAGACCAGTTAACTTGTGTAAAAAAAGAATTCTCAGGATTTGTAACAGTGGCAGAACCGGGATTTATTGTAAACTCCTGGTCTGCCTGAGAGGGTAATGGTGTTCTTCCTCAAGAATTCCACAGTCTGTGTGTGATTGTAAAGTCTTGGTGATAGGATCTTGATCTGGCAACATTAGCAAGTCAGATCGTGCCTGAATGGGAGGAGAAATTTTAGATGTGGTCGCTGAAAGGATTGAACTTGGGATCACCTTGAGACAAATGAAGTAGCTCCACTGTGGGTAATATTTTCACCAACTGAGCTACCGTGCATCCTTTTTGTGATTTAAAAAAAAATTACTACACTTCCTGTTTTCACTGCCAATTTTAGGTTAATTCTAAGGAAAGAAGTGGACCCATTGGAAAGAAGTTGAAGGCCCATGATTTTTGTCATTCAATTTTGGATCCAAGCAACTTTCCAATCCTCATAGGTGTTAAAGGAGGAAGAAGAGAATTAGTGTCCATTGATCACATTTCCACATTCAACTTTTAGCGGGTAAAAATTAGTCTCGGCCTCAGAAAGCTCGGAGGCCGAGGCTAATCTGAAATACAACTTCAAACCTCATTGACAGTTTTGCTGAAACTACTTGGCCCCTGTCAGGCTTCCACAGTCATCTCAATCATTTAAAGAGGAAAACTGATAGTTACTGGGATGGTGTTTGCACTAGAGTTGGCCGGGGCAGGGGAGCGGGGAGAGAGGTCAGTTGCATAAACTAGATTCAGTGTGCAACATTCTTACTTTCCTCTCTGGTCTACAAAAGGTTTTCCTAAAACTTATTTGAAATTTTAATCATGTTTTATAAATCAATTTGCAGCAACCGTGGAATAATCCTGAGCAGAACAGCTCCAATGTTGCCTCTATCCATTGGAGACATTTAAATATGTGTGAAACTGCTAGTATTAATACATAGGAGGGGCATAACACTTGGTGAAGTTCCAGACTAAAAGGCCTAGTGCATTTAGTAGTATCCTGGACACGCACTCAACTTGAGTCTCAGCTGACCATTTGCAATATTTCTCAGCATTGGGCGCATTTTATGCACGAGCAACAGTACACCATTTTGTTCTTTAAGCCCGCTCCACCATTTGGTATCATTTGGCTAGTCATATATTTCAATGCCGAAGTCCTCTTTTTCCTCTATATCTCTTATTGCCTTTAAAATCGTTACCACTTATCTATCCCTTTGTTGAATAGATTTGGAGATTTGACCTCCATGTCCTTCTACGGTAGAGAGTTCCACAGGTTCACTCCCTTTTTAGTGAAGAATTTTTTCTTTATCTCAGTCCTAAATGCTCCACCTTCTAGACTCCTCAACTGGTTATTCATCCTCCCTGCATCTAGTTTGTCTGGCCCCATTAGAATTTTATATGTTTCAATTAGATCCCCTCTCACCCTTTAAACTCTAGAGAATCCAGGCCCAGTCTGCTGATACAACAGTGCTGCCATTCTTGATATCAGCCCTGTGAACTTACTCTGCACTCCCTCAATGACAAGTATATCCTGTCTTAGAAAGGAAAACCAAAACTGCTTACAGTAGGTCACACCAAGGCCTTTGGTAAGTGCAGTAAGGCATCCCTTCTTTTGAACTCAAATCCTCTTGCAATGAAAGCCACCTGCCTTCCCAATTGCTTGATGCACCTGCCTATCTACTTTTATTGAACTGTGAATAAGAACATCCAGATCTCTCTGTACATCCAATTTCTCAATATATTATTAGTTAAATAATACCCTTTCTTTCCGTTTTTCACACCAAAGTGCATAACTTTGCACTTTGCCACATCATACTGCATCTGCCCTGTGTTTGTCCACTCACTCAACTTGTCTAAATCACCTGGAAGCCTCATTACATCCTCCTTAGAACTCACAATCCTGTTCAGTCATCTGTCATCGTCAAACTTGGAAATTTTGCATTTGTTTCCCTCATCCAGGTCATTTATATTTCGTGAATAGCTGGGCCTAAATACTAATCCTAATGGTACCCCACTAATTACTGCCTCACACTTGATAAAAGACTAATTTCTCCCATTTTCTGTTCCCTGTCTGTCAATCAATTCTCAATTTGTGCCAATAGTTTACACCTATCCCATGTTCTCCAACTTTGTCTTCTAACCTCTTATGATAGATCTTATTAAAAGCCTTCTGAAAATCTAAATGCACCACATCTAATGGTTCTCCCTTATCTACTGTACTAGTTACATCCTCAAAATACTCCTGTAGATTTGTTAATAATGATTTGCCTTTCATAAACTCATGCTGGCTTTTTCTAACCTTCTTAATAGTTGCCAAATGTTCAGTTCTTACATCTGTTATAATAGATCCTAGCATTTGCATAATACTGATGTTAGGCTAATTGGTCTATAATTCTCTGTGTTTGCACTCCCTCCCTTTATAAGTAGTAGGGTTTCATTTGCCACCTTCCAATCTGTAGCTCCAATATCCATAAGAACAGGACTGATTGTTATGCTACACAAACAGCCACATCGACCTGATGGACTGACTGTCCTTCCTTTATGCCAATCATACATGAAATACATGTCAATTTCAATTCAAAACATTTTGGTGTTGATAATCTGGACATCAGTCACTACATGATAGTTTTGAGGGTAATAATTAAAAATAATAATTTCAAAAAATTGCAATCCCAATCTATTTTTCAATTCAGTACTTGAGGATAAAGCTTGGATCTCAGCCTATTTTGGAATCGTTTTTTTCCCTAAAACATTTGTTTCTTGGGTTGTTGCATTTCTCTGTAGCTCCCCAGAGAAAGAGAAACCTTGCAAATGTAAAGCACCTTTCACTGTTGCAACGTAGACAAAAAGATGTCACATTGGCAGTTTCCATCCTCTGTTACTTCTTCAGAATCCAAGGATCTTTGGAAAATTAGAACCAGTTTATCTCTATAGCTACCTGTTTTAGAATTCTAGGATGCAAACCATCAAGACCAGGGGGATTTAGTCCCATTAGTTTGTCTAATACTCCTTCTGTAGTGATGATGGTGGTTTTTAAAATTGAATAGAAATACAGCATCTCTTGGAGTGAAATGCTCCATCAATACTGCATTGAAATGTAAGCTTGAATTATGTATGAGAGTCTCTGCAGTGAGACTTAAACCCACAACCCTCTGATTCAGCAGTGAGTGTGCTACCACTGAGTCACGGCTGAAGCCATGGTGAAGTGATACACTGAACCTCCATAGCTTTTGTACTGATGGTAGTCCTACAATAGTGCTTGTTAGTGATGTTGAGCAAGTGACAACAAAGAAATGTCAATTTATGTCCAGCTCAGAGTAGTGTGCGGCTACAGGGGACAATGTTTTCATTGTTACAGCGATAGCAAACGTCTAAGAAGCTGTATGATTCTATCAAGTTTATAAAAATATCTTTGTGGTTTGATACTTTAGCTTTGCTTCAAGTGCTGATCTCATCTGTCTCGGGGTCCGTTTAGCAGTAATCTGAAGACAGATGTGGTAACAACACATCCAATATGCCTCTGTTTATGTGAATACAACACAGGGTGTTTGGCAGCTGGTGGCTAGAAATGGACAGCTGGAACTCTCTGTCCTAGTGGATTGTTTAATCAATTCCAGGGCATTTTACCCTTGTTTATAAATTCTTCTAGTACTTTGAAAAATTTACAATTTTTAATAAAAGTTGATGTTTATTTTTTATCTTTCTGTTGGTAAGGTCAGCATGTTACCAATTCTGCAATTAAACACTCAGAGTTGGCAGAACAGCTACTTTAAGAAAGTGAAGATGTTTAATTGAAGCCACTTTTCTTTAAAAGATGCCATTGTCAAAAGAAAAACTTTGGCAAATGTTTATCCATTTGTTCACAACATACCAAATTACATTGTCATATCACTTGTCTATGATGCCATTTGCAGTGAAGTACCACTCCGCCTCTCCTCAAACAACAAATAAGTTTGTCACACACTATTTCAGGAGGATAGTGTCCATTTAATTACAATATTACACACTACACAATAGTCTGCTTACTGAAAAAAAAAACCATGCTTCAGTGTTGTAACTCAGTCATGCAGGAGAATTGACTGATAGTGAATTAACTGGAATTTTAATTAAACTAAGCTCTGCTTTTGCTTGTTTCCCATCACAATTCCTGTACTGTGTTTACTAATTGGTTTACGGACTATTTCAAGCTCCACAGCTTCCTATTTGTGTCTATGTAAACACCACAATCATCAGTCTCATTTTTAGTGAGCTTTGAAAATTCTGCTCTTTCTGCATGATTGGGTCCACAGTAAAGATTGAATAACTTGCATCTTAATAGAGATCCTTTCAATGTATCACAGACCTCAAATAGTTTCACTGGATTAGCATAGGTCTAGCTTGTTCACTAAATGTATTCACTTTTAGAGTTGAATGAAGAAGTAATACAACTTCAACTCTTTTCTTCTGCCAATAATAAAACTTGTAAATATTCTTAGTCCTTTACAATCCAGAAATTGTATCTTTCTAATGTTCTGTTCCTGCAAAAATGCAGTCATTTAAATCCCTCAACTCTGCTCGAAAAATGGAAACCATCATTTTCAGCTGCTCCCAATGTTAACACACCCCGACCCCCCAGAGTCAATATTGTCAGCTTTCCTCATTGCTCTGAAGCCATGTTTACTGGTATTATCTTTGACACTTTAGCCGAACTACTCTCAATACCTGTCTGTTACTAAGGCATTCTATTTTAACATGCACAATAATGCCTCTACTTCACTTGGTTCACTTCTGACACTTCTTCCCTCCTCATCTTCACAACCATGGACATTTAAGAGCTGTGATTGGCCAACACTCCCCACAAGCCCCACTGTGATCTTTTTTTTCCCTGCAATCTTTCTCCTTATCTCTGTCCCTTATCTCCTGTTCACAGCTATGTGCAAGGCTGTTTTTCCAGGTAGCTGAAGGCTACCCTCATCCATCCTTTGTGTAATTTGAAATGCAGCTGGGAAGGCATCAGGCAACCCTTTCACCCAACTGAAGCTCTTATATAACCAACTAGTGGATACCGCAGCAACTTCGACTGTGTAGACTATCAATAAAAAGGTTTACTGCCTTTGTGGACAAGATCAGAAGTTACTCAACACCAGGTTATAGTCCAAAAGGTTTATTTGAAATCACAAGCACTGCCCCTTTATCAAGTGAAGAAAACATACAGGCATAGAACTTACAGGTTAATTGATCAATGGGCAGAGGGATTAAAAGATCATACAAATGATGTGAGTGGAGTGTCAAATTATAAATCTCTGCTGGTGATGAAAAGTGTCAAACGGTGTGAATAAAATGTCAACAGTTGAGTAGTAAGTGAAGGGGATGACCTATAATCCAATTGAATGAGGCAGAGAAATAATTACAAAAAATTAAAAATAAGATGGTATTGTAGACAAACTAAACAGCTGGAATAGTACATTAGGCGGAAGAGTCACATGCTGAGGATCTACCCAAAATAACAAGTAATCCAAAACCGTACAAACTAATTAAGGTAGGAAGATGATAACAAGCTATCAAGGTGATGGTGTTAAAACATGACAGCAAGGAAGATTTTACTAATACAGAACACTTTTGATCACCTGCAAGAGGCTTACTTTTTGACATTCCACTCACACCATTTATAATAGCTTTTGATGTCTCTGCCTATAAATTCTGTGCCTGCACGCTTTCTTCACTTCACTTGATGAAGGGGCAGTGTTCCAAAAGCTTGTGATTTCAAATTTACCTGTTAGACTATAACACAGTGTCATGTGACTTCTGACCTTGTCCACCCCAGTCCAAAATCGGCACCTTCACATCATTCCTTTATGGACACCCAGGTCCAAATGGAATTCCTCAACTTCTCCATCAACCTTTTCTATCCTGCATTTCCCCTTCTACCCCTGGCCTGTCTGTCCAACCTCATGGTTTGGCTCTCCCAAAAGTCACTCCTCCCAACATGCTTCCCCATCCAGCTCCAGCAAAGATTACAGTTGGGAACAGAATGTAATCTTAGTCGTGGCTCCATTAGAACCAGGAACTGGCTCCCTACATAGGAGCAGAAGTGTTCTGCTGAGCCAACCATTGAGCCCTTCCAAGCGTTAAATGACTATGGATTGACCCTCCTGAGTGGCACATTGTCCCTGTCATTTGTTATGAAGGACTGGGAGGCACCAGTGCAACATAAACTCCTGTCCTCAGTATCAGAAACTACAACAATCAGTACAAAAGAAGACACAAGTAATACTCATGATCAGTCATGAAAAACTGCATGTGAAGCAGACATTCTTTTGATACTTGCAGACTGCTAATAAAAAAATTGAGGCCTAATGCTTGGCGTCTCTTGCTTGCTGCTTTGGGTAGGAGCCAAGGCCATATTGCTGGTATCATGCCAATTCAGCACCCATTCCAAAAATCCCTCCGTTATTTTGTCTGAAAAACTTTATGAAATTTGAGTGGAGCTACTCTCAAAGAATTACAGTTTTTTTGTCAGTGCCTTCAGTCTATTCATACTCACACATCTTTCCATTACAAATATTCTTGTTAATTTTACATAGAGTCTAGTTACTTATCATAGTTTTTTTCTTCAATTGAATCAGGAGAGTAATGCATAAGAACAAGTGTAGGCAATTATGCTGCTTTGTCATGCACATAGATCTTGGTTGAACTGTATTTCAATTCTAACTTTATTTTGTATCCCTTGGTACACTTACCTAACAAAAATCTGTTGATTTCAGTGGTGAAATTTTAAACTAACTTAGCATCCACAGCCTTTTGGAGGAAAGCGATATTTCCAAATTCACCATTAAATAGTCTAAGTCTAATAATAAGATTATATTGTTTTATCCTTGGTTCTCTTGCTAGAGGAAATAGCTTCACTGTGTTTAGGCAATTGAATTATTATTTTAAATACTTAGGTTAAATCACCTTTCAACAATCTGAATTAAAGGAACTATAAACTAAAATTATGCAACCTATCCTCAAAATCTGGCCTCCTGGAATCAAGGATCTGGCATGTGTACACTTTAGTGCAAGTGACAATTCTTTGTTCTTTTGAAATGATTTGCAGAAGGACATGTGTTTAGCACACAATCCTGTTCGAAACCTTGACTGGATATTCCCAGCAAAGAGCAGTATCCTTAAAAATTGAACAGTATGAAAGTACAGTCATACAATAATTTTCTGTCTGTTAACTTTTCGATCTGTGCTCCTGGGAGAACTGTTTCTGGGTTCAATCTTGTATTATTATTTTCGCATTATTGTTATATACTAATAAGCACACCCTTCTTCTGCTTATGGCCAATGTTAACTGAAGAATCAAGTGGGAAAGCAGATTAACAACAGCTTTGAAGAACAAAGAGTGCTTTAAATATATAGCATCCTCTGATTAAATATGTTTACTTTTAAATTGATGTTGAAGTTTCCTGTTCTCCTTCAAAATTTGACATGGAACCATAGTAAGTTATGTTTCTTGTGTGTAATATTAAACTCTCTTGATTATTTCACAGGTCCTGCTGTCAGGTTCAGTGACTTCAAGGTATCAAATCCAAAGCCACCACCACTGATTGGACAGCACACTGTTGCGATACTGAAGAACTTGCTGGGTTATAGTGAGAGCTATATCAATGAATTGCTTGCAGCAGGAATAGTTGACCAGCATGCACATCATTAAAGGCTAATCTCTCTTAGACAATTTATTGACCTTTCTGAGATGAACCAACTTCACAGTTCAGAGAGGATCATTTACAATTCTACAAGCACAAAACAACAAAGTAAATTTCACTCCAAGTTGTTGCAAAGCTAATCAGAAGTGTTAGATTTATATAGCAAAATGCAGAATTCTTAATGAAAATAATGATGGATCTAATCCATCGCAAAATATTTCATTCACAAATCAATTGAATTCAAAATGGTTTATCTGAAGTCTTAAACAAAGTAGTCTTTTAACTATTGAGTACTGTTTAACCTTGTGGAAATTCATCCACTTTTAATGAATGGAAAGCTAACTTTGACAGCCAGCACATTGTCTGATTTGAAGCTGAAAATAAATACAATGCCTCTATGGAACTGCTAGAAACTGCTTTTAAAATTGCACAAGTCCATATATTTCAGCAAGATCAACTTCGTAAAAAAACTTTTAGTGACAGATTTGTGCATTGTTATAATAAAAACAAAAATGATTGGTGAACAATGTTTCAGAATTTGATCTTTGTACCATTGCATATATTGTAATTTACTTATAAAATTGTCATTGTATCTCACATTTCTTACTCGCATCAATTATCACCACTACACTCTGTAAATTGTTTACATATTAGTTTGTAAAACCTAACAGATATTGTCAGAATAAACATTTCTATCTATTTCCTTTGTTTTTCTTAATATAAATATTTTGGAGGCTGATGAAGAACCTTGAAGGAATGCATTTTGACTTTCAAGATGGATATGGAGTTCAAGTTAGTACCATAGTCATCTCTGACGCTGGCTATTCAAGAAATTTTAAGTAGATAGGCACTGGTTTGAGGAAATATGTTGTCCTTCAAAACAAAAATAGACTTGGCTTGGAAATAATCCAAATATTAAACACTAGATTACAACGTCAACCACATAAATCCTAGAGTCAGTTTAATGGTAGGGGTGTCAAAGGTGCTGTGTGCTCTCTAGAAAACTGCATGCAGGAGACCCATTCTGTACTCCATAATATTATTTCAGCACTAACTTTATCCCCAATCAAGAACAGTAATAATAACATAATATTGGGGTAGCATAAAATGCTGAATGCAATGTTTTAAAACTGCATTTGTCCCTGGGTTTTTTTTTCAGTTGTTTTCTCATTCTCCTTGAGGCAGCTCTCATTATCTCTGTTTGGTTGCATTGATTTTTTGAATAGCGGATGCTTGTCTGGAGTGGCATGTTCATCATTCATGCTGCCACAAAAATATTACTGAAACATCTCTTCATGACGTAAAATTAACATAACAAAGTTAAGATTGTCTAGTTCCGATATGAAAGAACATATTATACATTCCACTTCTTAGCTATCAAGCCAAATACCTTTGAAATTGTTTTAAAATTAAAGCATTTAGGAAGTTCAGATTATTGTTTCTAAAAAAAAAAGCTCTGATCTCTGTATTTTCATCATTTATTTGTTTAACGTTAATATTTTATGACAGTTTTGAATTTATCTAGATAAACAAAGGAAAAAACTTTTAACTTTTACTAAATTCACTGTACATTAAATTTTTATCAAGACAACTTGCCTATACAGTATGTATATGTATATAACCACCTTTCATATCCTCAGGATGTCCCAAAGCATTTGGAGTAAATTAATTACTTTTGAAGTACTGTCACTGTTACTTTATAAACAAACACAGTAACAATAAAATTCAGCAAAAACAGAAAAGCCAGTGAGCGTGGTTTTGACGGTATTGTTCAATAGGTGGATGTCAGCAGCATACTGGAAGAAACACTTTACACTATAGGTGTTTAAATAGTATCCTCATGATCAGACAAGCAGGCTTTGGTTTAGAATGTAATCATTAAGAAAACCTTTCAGACAATCCAGTATTCTTCAGTATTTTGGACCTAAGTGCCAATCGAATTTGTGCTGTGCTGAGTGAGCAGAGAAAATGCTAGCACTAAATAAATAGTAACCAGTGACGATTTCAGTTGCTACTGCACAAACCAAAGTACTAATGGAAGGAGTAAAGCACATGAAGATGTCTTGGAGACCTTTCCTTATGTTGGCAGGGAAAAAAAAACTTGAACTGGTTAAAACGAGTTCCCACTGCTGAGCAACATTCAACAAAGCTGGTAGATTAACTGTCGTGATTGGAGGAATTGTCAGAAGAACGTGGCCAACGTAGGCATTAAGGACATGGTCAGTTAAGTGAAATATGACATGACTATCAATTGCTTCATTGTGCCTATACCCAGAGGACTAGAAGGAAAGTCTGTGGGAGTTATGCTTAAACTAATCAAAGCTTTGATTACATCATAGTCCTGGAGTACAGTGAACAGCTCTGGAGATTACATTTTAGGAAGTATATGTTTTTAGAAGGAGGGCAAGAAAGGTTTGTCAGAATGATTTCTGGACTCCTAAGGTTAAATTTAGAATGTTAAAGAGTGATTTGATTAATGGTTTTAAGGTATTAAAGGAAACATAAAGGGTATGTAAACAAGAGTATGGAACAAAGATGGGCAGGACAAAGTGGAAAGTTTAATTAGGTTACTCCTTTTCTGATATGCACAGGGAGGGGGTGAGATGACTACACATTATCCCACATTGGTAATTTTTTTTAAAAAATGAAGATGCAGTCAGCAATCTCTTGCCAAAATAGTTTCACACAAGAGCATTGTTGATCTGAATTTGATCAGAACATTGCTAGAATAATTCAAGTAGATCATAGCAGTCTAGAAAAGATAAACTTACCAGCAGCTCAGAATGACCAGAATAATTGTTTACCAATTACCCTTCTGCAGTCAATCTGACTATGAAATTACCCTTATTTTTCCATCAATATATAATACCCTTTACTGGTTCTAGCACCAGATACATGACTTCGCTTTGTAAAACTTCCACTGTAGGAAATTTTTTAAAAACCCTGCATTTATATAGCTTCGTTCATAACCTGAGAACCTCCCAAAATACTATACAGTCAATTAAGTTATTTTGAAGTGTATTCACTAGTATAAAGTAGGAAACGCAGTAAATAATTTTTTAATGATGTTGTTTGATGGTAAAAGGCCAGGTCATTGAGGAGACCTCTCTAACTCTTCATCAAAACAGTGGTGGGCTGGAATCTTTTATTCCCATCTGAAAGACACTCAAAAATACAACACTGGAATATTGGCCTTGGTTTTGTGCACAGGCCTTTGGAATGGGAATCCACATCCTTTTGATTTGTAGGCGAGGGTACTCCCACTGAGCCACAATTGACATTGCTTTTCTTTATTCTTTCATGGGATGTGCATGTCATCAACAAGCCTGGCATTTGTTGCTTATCCACAATTATCCATACATTGAAATGAATGGCTTGGTCGCCCATTTTCAGAGGGCAGTTGAAAGTCAATCACATTGTTGCATGTCTGGAGCCACATGTCAGCAAAGGTGGCAGATCTTTCCTAAAGGATGTTAAAGAACCAGATTTTTTTTTTAAATGGTAAGTTCAAATCACTATTGCTGTGATGAGCTTTCAGTACCAGATTAATTAATTGAATTTAAATTCCACTAGCTGTTGTGGTGGAATTTGAGTCCATGTCTCTAGAGCAAACATATATGGACATTTACTTCAAAGGGAATATCTTGCAGGGTTTTATGGGAAGAATGAGGGAAGTAAAACCAAATGGTTAGTTCTTTCACAGAGTAGGCACAGTCACAGGCTTGAAGGACCTGAATGGCTACTTTCTATATTGTTATATTTTGACTTTATGAAATGTGGCACTGTCTTTCAAATTACTCAGAAGCTAAGATGCTATTTCATCCTCCTGAGAAGCTCAGTTTTGTAGGAAAATAAATTGGTAAACAATGTGTTCATGATTTTCTTTATTGAATGAATCAATCAACTCTTTCAAACCCAGCTTTCAACATTATCTCTCAGTCATTCCAAATGTTATATTGTCAAGTTGTGAGAGGCCTAATTGTATGCCCTTAAAAGGACTGGTAGAGCCTTCTCTGAAAAGGGAAATGTGAGGCCAGGAGGAGCAACAATGGATTCAAAATCCCCTGTCTTGCCGTTGGAGATTTATCATATGCATGTTCCATGTTTTCAGTAATGAAGCATTGTGTTTACATTAATTAAAATCCACCTGTCAGTCTTTCATCATTCTGATTAATTGGTTCATATTCTGTCAATGCCAACAGAATGAAAGAAGACCAGTCTCAAGAACAAAAGCTAAAACAACTTATGCTTAGATTAAACTCCTGATGGTAGCTTCCAAGGAGTTCAGGGCAGAGAGGGTGCCATGACATTGTAGCCCAGTTCTCTGACATGCACTTCCTTCAAGCACAGCCCCACTAAGTGTCAGAAAATACAGAATTAACTATTTAATGTCAAGAAATATCCCAAATTGCTTCAAAAAAGGGAGGAAATTTGGATACTGAGCAGATTTCAGTGAAGTGTTACTTGAAGTGGCTCTAGGAGGTGTTTAAAGAAATCGATTTAAAGGAGGCTTTGAAGATAGACAGATATGGATGATGTTTGATGTTCATGATTTATTTACTTTTTTTGATACTATTTTAAGACTTTGTATTCTATGAATTCTTACACATGAGTTTTAATTTCCAGAGTGCAGGTATATAGGTGCATTTTTATCATGTCCAGGGAAATGACAAAGAACTTTCTGGAATTTATTGCAGATATTGATTCTATTGCATTCTCTCACATCGTAATAAGTAGTAAATAAAACCTTGTGAATGGGACTGGTAACACCAAACATATTCTTGCAGTTGCTGTTAAGCCTAATTTGCCTCTTACGAAGGGACAAAAATATATTTCATAATCTTGATGCTAACTATGATATAAGTTAGATGTCACGGGACACCAGGTTATAGTTGAACAGGTTTAATTTAAATCCTAAGTGTTCAGAGCACTGCTTCTTCATCGGGTAAAGTGATTTTCTGTGATTTCTGACTTTGTCTACCCCAGTCCAACAGTGGCACCTCCACATTATGATAAAAGTAGCAAGGTTACATTTTCCAAATCTTAGCAAGCCAAATACTCTGTGAGCACCCATTAGAAAATTCACAAGCCCATTCACTGAAATAAACGTATGCTCATTGTGTGCAAGCTCATTGTGTGATGATTCGGAAATCTACCCTGTAGTTGTACATAGAATATGCTTGTCTTCATTCAATATCTATAGAAGTTATGTGGCCTCGTTATGCCTTTTTAAGGCCACAAGGAAATTCAGATTTTAAAAAGGCACATTGATAAACATCATTCATAAAAGTGCACAGGCCTGACTGAATTTAATATTTCTACGTTTAAATTTAAAATGAAAGCTGCCAACCAAACGCAATTTGACAAATCTGAAAATGTGTTGCTGGAAAGGCGCAGCAGGTCAGGCAGCATCCAAGGAGCAGGAGAATCGATTGTGGTTGGAGGGTTCCTAGGTGGAAGATGAGGCGCTCTTCCTCCAACCGTCGTGTTGCTATGGTCTGGCGATGGATTTCTTTGAATCCTTTTGGAGTTTTCTAAAATAAACTACATTATTATTATAATATGTGTGCCAAATATGGTATTGCATGGTTTACATGAGTAAAAATAATTTTTAAATTTTTGCATAATACAAAAGCATTTTCATTACCAAGATACATTTGAGAGAAAAATCCTTCAGTCTTCTCCCAGATTACAGTCAGCAGGTCAATGACGTGTGAAGGTTTTGCCAGTAATAGTGAAGAAGTGGATCTACTTATACATATTCTAATAAATAGATGGCCTATCCTGAAAGGCTATACTGAACAAAGTGACTTGAAAGGCTAAATTGGAGCAAATATGAGATTTGTGGACAAGGACAATGCTTTTCAAATTAATGTTTTGGGTAATGGGAAGTTGAATGGAGATCTGAAAGAACATGGCACCCAAGGTTGATGGATGATTATTGTGGACGGGTTGTCTACAAATTTTGGATGTGGTCAATCCCCTTGTGAGTGCACAATCATAAAATCAATTTGAGAGGCTACAAAGTAGGAAATCTTCCAGCCCTTAACTTAATGTTGGTAAGTATAGACTGCTGTAGTTAATAAACTAGCACAGTCATGATGAACCAGTCCCTCGTGTACTATAAATGTTCTATTTTCTAAAAATAAAAGATCACCAACTTGTGGTCATTTTCTATGAAGAATGCCATATATTGTCTAAACCACTGACCATTTTCATATTGTATCTTATTACTTAAAATTCAAAGGTCATCTCATCTGGCTGATGTGCTGTTGCCACATTTATTTCTTTACATTTCTTTATAATATACCCCTTACTACCTAAACAACAGGTATTAGGTCCCACACTAATTTGGTAGATTTGGAATGTGAGACAGTTCATCTTCTTGAAGGTTGACAGAAGACCTAAGGAAACGTATCTACCATTTCAAGGTTTTCTAAAAATAATTCTGTCCAATATGATACCTTAAAAACATGCCTGTTCTTTAATATCATCTACTTTTTGCTTGAAAAAAATTTTTTTTTGGTTTCTACTGACTGTTATCTATCATCTGCTATTACATTGCCTTCTTACCTCTCCTAAAATCCAATATGGTTATCCTCAATTTGCCTTTGTTTGACTTCTAGTCTCCCTACAGCTGCTAAAATGATTTTCCTTAGCCACTAGGCTTCTATTCATTTACTAAGTCTTGATCTTACCTTTCATTGAAGGGAGATGTCTTTACCACATTACATAAATGAATTCTGTTTTTCTTATTATTTTTACAGCATTGTTTCCCACTTAGTCCTCTGTAGCACTCCCTCCATAACCTGTCTGGTGCATTTACATTGCTGTTGTTGACAGTTTTTGTTATTGTGAGATTGAATCTTACTGTGCAGTTTTTGCTCCACTCATGGGTATGTTAGACTGCTTGTGTGCAACCCTGTTCAGGTGGGTTGTTAATTCCAATATGTTAGTAGCTCATCCAGAGCAATTTTAATATTGGTTTTGGGATTTAAACGTGGGTGGATGGGTTTCCCTGTTTTACTAAAACACACTAGTAAAAACAAGGTGAGAATACAACAGTAACTGAAGACAGTGAAAAATTGACACTCAAAAATTCCCATAAGTTCTGAAACCTCACAGCATAAATGTGTGAAAGATATTTACAAATGCAGAAACACAAGAACAGAAGAAATAGGAGCAATAGTAAACAATATGACTCGGTGAGCCTTTTTCACTATTATATATCATGATGGCTTTGACTCCATTTTTGTGCTTCCTTCCCATATCCCTTATTTCCTGAGAAGATTTCCTGTCTATCTATCTTATGTAGACAAGCAGGAGGCTGCAAGAACATAGCAAGCCAGGCAGCATCAGGAAGTGCAGAAGTCGGTGTTTCGGATGTAACCCTTCTTCAGGACTTGGGGGTGGTTGTTGGGGGAACTGCAGATAAAGGGGGAGGTGGGAGCAGTGTGGTGAAGTAGGGATAGGTGAAGACAGGTAGAGAGTACATCCTGGTTGGTCAATGGGAGGAATAAATCCGGTTGGTGGCAGGGAGCAGTTGAAGACAGGGGGACGGGCTGGGAAAGGAGTCAGGAGATGGGGAGGAAGGTTATTTGAAATTGGAGAACTCAATGTTGAGCTTTCAGGCTGTAGGCTGCCCAGGCAGAAGATAGGGTTTGTTCCTCCAATAGGAGCTGTGGTTTGTTTTGGCAATGGAGCAAGCCAAGGATGGTCATGTCAGAAAGGGAGTGATTGGGGGAATTGAAATAGGTGGTGACTGGGAGATCTGGTCAGCCCCTGCAGACCCAGCTGAGATGTTCGGTGAGCAGTTCCCTGAGCTTACATTCAATCTTTCTGATGTAGAGAAGACCACGTCGGTAGTACCTGATGCAGTAAACTGGGTTGGAGGAGAAGCAGGTGAACCTCTGTCTCACCTGGAAGGACTATTTGGGGCTCTGGGTGGAGGTGAGGGGAGTGGTGTACTGGCAGGTTTTGCATCTTTTCTGGTTGCAGGGGAAGGTACCTGGGGGTCTGGTGGTGGGGGTAGCATGAACCAAGGACTTTGGAGGGAACGGCCCTTGTGGAAGGCAGAGAGGAGTGGAAGGAGCGTTCTTGGTGATGGGGTCTATTTGGAGTTGGTGGAAGTGTTTGAGGATAATGAATTGGATGTGGAGACCAATGGGGTGGTAGGTGAGGACAAAGGGGTGTCTGTCTTTATTGTGTTGTAGGAGGGGTTTAGAGTGGTGGAGTGGGGAATGGAGGTGGTGCGGCGGAGGACTAATACATTACCATGAATAGAAGTTTGCTTAATGGACAGGAAAAGTGGGCTTAATTGGTAAACTTTCAAGTTGGCAGGCACTGAATAGTGGCATGATGTATGGATCAGTGCAGGGGCCTAACAATTTACAGTTATATTAACAACTTCAGTGAACAGACAGGGAATTGGGCATCTAAGTTTGCTGATTAAAAGAAGCTTGGTGCAAAGGTAAGCCATGAGGAATCTTTCTGCATTTAAATAATATTCAATTCCTCTATTCTTCCTGCCAAAGTGCATGATCTCACATGTTCCCACATTATATTCTACCTGCCAAGTTTTTGCCCACTCACTTAATCTGTCTATATCCCTCTGTAGACTCATTGTGGCATCCTCACCAATCGCCTTCCCACCTATTTTTGTGTCATTAGCAAAGTTGGTGATAGTACATTTACTTTCCTCATCCAAAACATTAATATACACTATAAATAATTGTGACCCCCAACACTGATCGTGATCACTCCCACTGGTTACAGAAAATGTCCCCCTTACCTAAACTCTCTTTTATTAGTTTGTCAATCCTCTGTCAATGCCAATGTACTGCTTCCAAAACCATTGGCTCTCATCTTATTAAGAGCCCAACATGTGGCACCTTATCAAATGCCTTCAGAAAATTCAAACATATGACATTCACTGTCTGCCCTTTATCTCTCCTGCTTGTTACTTCATCAAATAATTATAATAAATGTGTCAGGCATTACTTCCCCAATCTGAAGCCATGCTGATTCTATTTCAACGTATTATGTATCTTCAAATGGTCTCCAATACTTCCCTTGAACAGTAAATTCCCCATTATCCAAACCAGGCATTTGAAATTCTTACCCAGTTTTTTCAACCTTTCTTCAAAAAATATTTATTTGAACTTGGCATACGAAGTTCTGATGCATGTATATTCACCTACCGTTCTGTATTCTCTCAGCTGCTATCAGCAGTGCTGGTCCTCATCCTTCCTCACAAAAGTGCCATTATAATAGCGGCTAGTTGAATTTGCAATTGTGTTGTATCTGAAATCTTTCACGCAGCTATCTGCTATGTTGCCTAAGAAGACTCCTAAGGACTAAAGTGAAAACCTATTATTTTGACTTTGAGACACAAAATGGAAATATGTGAAATATTGGAAAAAGGTGAAATATCCCACAGTACTTATTCAGGAATTCAATGTTGGTTTGTCAATGATCTACAATATCAAAGCGCTAAGTGGAAAGTTTAAAGTGTTCTTTCTGAAATCTGAGACTGATAAAAGTTTTGAGTGGCACCATACACTGTATTGGGTTTAAATAAGAGTATATCCCATGCATTCAAATAGCTAGCAAACTCCATTTCCCATCCATACCAGATAACAAGAAGTAGACTCAAATGGACTGTAACAGTGGTTCAACAAAGCAGCTCACTACCACCTCCTCAAGGGCAACTAGGGAAGGACAATAAATGCTGGCTGGCCAGCAATGTCTATGTAACCATAGTGAATACAATAAATACCAAATACCAGATGTTAAACTGACTGTTTCTTGTCTCCCCCTCTCCCCAACCCCATCAACGTTTATCATATTTTCTTCCTTTGATTGTAGTTACTGCTGTTTTTTTTATATGCTGATACAATCTGTACCTTCCAGCTCTATTCTGGGTATTATCAAAGTAGTTGCCTTGTAATGCTATATCCTCTTGCTTTGTAAGGTTACATTTCCCCTCTCCCAAACCCTTCAGCGCCTGATTGGTTTAAACCTCTCTTCACTGGCCTAGTTATTAGATTTTCTAGACCAGTGTACCAGTGCAGATCACATGAAGTCCATCCCAGCCAAATAGCTCCATTCTACCTTAGTACTGAAACCGGTGGCCCACAACATGAGATTGATTCCACTCACACTAATCTTTGAGCTAGACATTTAACTCTTAAGTCTTTTATTTACCCTCTGCCAGTTTGCTTATGCTATGGATAGTAATCCAGCGATTACATTGGAGGTTCTGCTTTCGAATTCAGCTCCTAATTGTTCAAAGTCTTTCAGCAGAAACTCCTTTTCAATCCTATCAATGTCATTGGGTGAAGTTTATTGCAAGGGAATTGGAGTATAGGAATAAAGACGTCTTGCCAGATTTGACAGGGATTTGGTGAGACCATGTCTAGAATGCTGCATGTAGTTTTGGTAGCTATTTATAGGGAAGGATGTACTTGCATTAGAGGTAAGTAACACAGACATTACTTAAATTGCTTCATGGGTCAAGTGGGTTGGCCTATGATGACAGGCTAAATAAATCTGGCCAATATTTCCTGAGTTTAGACAAAGAACAGCTGAGGTAGAAACATATAAAATTCTGAGGTAGCTTGACACGAGGAATGCTAAGAGATTCTTCCCACCTGTTGGCATGCCTGAAACATAGTCACAGTGTCAGGATTAGGGACCCGAAACCCGTGATAGATGTAAACCCATTCATTTAAATGGGAAATTTATCTTCCTGGCAGTCCCTGGTCCCTGGTTCTGCAATGTTCCCTGTAATATTTTCAGCCTGCAGTAAACTACGGTTAACTGAAACCATGGAAACCAACTCCGCAGATACAGCAGTCACCCTACTGTTAACTATATTAACTAAATTGTTAAAAACTCCTTAATAATAGATTCCTGAATTTTCCCAATGATTGATGTTAAGGTAACTGGCCTATAATTCCCTGTTTTCTTTCCCTCTCTTCTCAAAGAGCAATGTTAGATTTCCAATTTCTAATTGGATGGAACCATTCTTGGATCTAAGAGATTGTGGAAAATCAGCGCTAACACATCCATTATCTCTTCAGTTCCCTGTTTAAGAACCCTGGCATTGAGGCCGTCATGTCCTAGAGATTTGTCATATTTAGGTTATTTGCAACATTATCGGTCTCTTCTTTCAATCTAATACTAAACTTCCTGATTGAGCCACAAATTATTTTTCTTGGTGAATTTTTACATGGAATGTAATTTTTGTGAAATGTTTTGAATTATTTCATGAAATATTTCCACTCTTCATCCAGACATCTGCCTTTTAGTCTACTTATCCAATCAACTGTAGCCAGGTCTGTCTCTCAGACCTATATAGTTATTTTTAAGTGTAAGATACTAGTTTGCCACTTGCAAACTTGAACATGAAATTCATAACATTTTGATTACTATTTCTCAATAGATTTTTTCTTTGACATTAATGATTAACTCTGCTACGATGCACAATATTATTTCTAAGCTCTATTACTAGTCAGTTTCACAATGCATTACTTCAGAAAAATGCATGATAAACATTCTACAAACCATATTCTTCACCATTCTTGCTAATTTGTTTGTTGCAATATATGTGAAGATTAAAGTCCCCCACAATTATTACAGCGCCTTTATTGGAGTACTCATTCACAAGAAGAAGCATGTACAGAAGGCTGCAGTTCACAATTGGCCATACCTCCAACTCAAAGCACGCAGAGAGGGAGACAGTTAGTTTACTTGACAGGATGGTTGATTTGTGATGCCAGCAGCACTGACTGAGCTTACCATGAAGGTCCTGCCTTCCTAACTTTGCTCTTCACCTGAGGTGTGGTGACCCTCAGGTTAAGTTCACCATCAGTCATCTCTCGAAAGAGACAGCAGTGCTATGGTCCTCTGGAACTTGGGTGAAAACTAATACCACTATTACTACAAGCAGAGGATCAGCTCCCAGGATATGTTTTCATTAATAGATTCAAGGGGTTAACTGGTCAACTCCTTTTCTTGTGTCCCTCACCCCTATCTCACATCCCACACTATTAATTACAACGGCATACTCAGCTATTATGCTGAATCCTAACAACTGTTCACCTCTGCTTCCTTCCTTCTGTGCTACTGCCAATGCCACTCCCATCTCATCTTCTACAAACATACTGATAAACTGTGGCTGTTCAAAATCGGAAATAAAAAGTGAAGTAGCTGGAAATACTCAGTCAGTAGCAACTATGGATAAAGAAAATAACTTTTCAAGTTGCTTACCTTTTGTTGACTCCTAAGCTGCTTGAACTGCACCTCAATTCACCTCATGGACACTTACTGAAACAAATGATATTTCCATTTCCAAATCCATAAGCCTGACTTTCAGCTTAAATGCATCCAAAGGAACCATTCACTTTTGTTATGTATTATAAGGGTGTCCTATCCTTTGTGTACAAGAGAGTGCAGGATAATAGGAAGAAAGCCCAGCTTGGGAATGTACGTGAAAGTGACTTAAATCAGTGTGCAGCACTGGAGGAAGACAGCTGTGTAATGCCAATGGTTTTAGAGATTGAATGTTTAGTGGCATGATAGGGTGATTGCTTTAAACTTAAACATCTAACTAACTAAGATGCTGCACTGACAGAGGTGCAGTCTTTCAGAGGAACTATTATATTACTTGTGAATTCTCACAGTGTGACTTCTCACATTTTTTGTGATCATATAGCATTATTTAAAGAGGTTCAGAGTTTTCCTGGTCGCTGTTCAACAAATCTCAATGAGCACCATTTATCTCACACCATGTGAAAAAATTAAATGCCATGTTTCCCGATGTTACAATGTTGAGTGCACTTCAGAAGTACTTCACTTCCTGTAAAATGATGTAGGATGTCATGAGGTCATGTAAGACTCCTTAGAAAAGCACATTGTTTCTTTTTAATAAGCTCAAAGTTATTTACTTCATTGTGAACCCACCAAACTATTTACATATGGCATAACTGTCATACTCTCAAACACCTAGGTTTGAGTTCCTATGTTCAATGAGAACACAGCGCAGTGGCTGATTGAGAACGTCATATAATTCAGTAAGGTAAAAACAATGACTGCAGATGCTGGAAACCAGATTCTGGATTAGTGGTGCTGGAAGAGCACAGCAGTTCAGGCAGCATCCAAGGAGCAGGATTTCGCTGCTCCTCGGATGCTGCCTGAACTGCTGTGCTCTTCCAGCACCACTAATCCAGAATATAATTCAGTAAGTCAGTCTCAAACAAGAACATATGGATGTTCTTAAGAATCATATAATCATCACCCGCCTAATGCACAAGGCCCAAGAGAATTTCTGACAGATTTATTGGACGGCATCTGAATTTTGCAGAACACAAATGTGTGATGGCAATGTTCTGCTGAGGGCCCTTTTCAATGGATGCAGGCATAAAGTTATAGAGGTCTAAGAGTTTCCATGAAAAACCAGTATAAAATTTAAAGAAATTTCAGGGGAAATCCCGTGAAAATGTTCGCAACAATTACATTTAAGACCTAATGTAGCACAAAGATAGTGGTAACCAGTTTATACATGGAATGGATCTTCTCTATACTAATGATTCTCATTAAAGGGGCTCTGAAGAAGGGTTACTAAACCCAAAATGTTAACTCTGCTTTCTCTCTCCACAGCTACTATCAGACCTGCTGAGTTTCTCCAGCAATTTGTTTTGTTTCAGATTTCAGCATCTACAGTTTCTTGTTTTCTTTTTTAAAAAGGGTTTTCTCTTTAAGTCATTGTTGTTCAAGCCAGAAGTCCATAAGTATTATTCTTTGTAGTGATGTCACAAATATTTAACACACAGAGATGCACAAACATGATATACAAAGAAGCGCACAGTACTTGCAACTACTTTTCTGACATTAGTGTTTCTTCAACTGAATTACCTAACATGAGAGAATGTTACAATATAGATTTTATATTAATGACAAAAGCAAAACATACAAAAAAAAATCCAAAGGCTGACAATAAAAACACACCAAGAATTGACGTGTGTTTAGGCCACTCAATCCTCTGATACATCACCAACTGCTTTGAGATATCTCTCACTGCACAAAGACCATGTATAGTTCCACACACCAAGGGCTGAATCTTACTAATATTTTGGCAAAATGTCATTTTCGCCAGAGGTTTTCTTTCTGCAAAACCTAGCCAACTTTCTCATGCGATTGTCTCAAACCTGCCCCATTAACTACCTACTAAACCGTTGTGGTGCATCTCTCTATTGATGCTAGTTCAGTTCTCCACTCACTGTAGCAGGAAGTACTCACCACTGCCAGACACCCCAGGCTTCTTAATACCAGTGTCATTATTGATGTTATTCACCTGGGACTTCCAGCTTCTCGTGGATTGGTGGTGTTAGGAGGGACATCCACTTCCTAGAGGTCTGTCTGACCCTGCCAGCTGGATCCAAGATCTGGAGGAATGTCAGCAATTCAGGAACCAGTTCAATGATCTTCTCTACTCTGCCATCATAAATGCCACCATCTTGTCTCTACTACACTCACACTATCTCTGAAACTGTGCACACCTCCTATTAAGTCTCATGCTCCTATCATTCCCACTAACAGCTGCAACATCCTCCCTCACTCACTCTCACCCACCCAATTCCATCTCCCCTGCCCCCCTCCCCATATTTCTATCTCTGCATGTCTTTTGTGCTGCTTACTTGGATCATTTACCACTTTCCCTCAATCTGTACTAGCATGAATGGCCATGCCACCCACCTTTTTGTCCCAGGAGAAAACATCCCATTACAGAGCCAAAAGGGCCAGGTTAGGTGGTAGTCTACCTGTCTTTCAAATCTACATTTCATCCGGAAAAGATTGTCGTCCTATGTTGTTGCTGAAACCTCCATGCTCAGCAACTGAGTGAGATGCATTCTTCATCTCTGCACTGCTCTCTCATTGCCTGTACTGAGCATATGTTGTTAAAATACCACAACTTCTACACCTTGATCATGACACTCTCTCTTCTGCAGGTACTAGCAGGATGTACATTGTGACCACGGTCAAGAGAGAAATCCCAGAGGACATGCTTTTCTCCATCTCTGAGGAAGTGAGCATGTGTGCCTCAGAGAATGCCCTAACAAAGCTGCCTCCTGCACTCCCTGCCAGCTCAGATATTGACATCTTGGTAGCTATTTTCTTTAGATTAGAATTGGGGGCATCTGTTGGTGAGCACTTCACTACCACTCCTCAGCTGTTGGCTGAGAAAGAAATGCTAGGAGAAAGTGAGGACTGCAGATGCTGGAGATGAGCGTTGAAAAGTGTGGTGCTGGAAAAGTGCAGCAGGTCAGGCAGCATCCGAGGAGCAGGAGAATCGACGTTTCAGGCATAAGCCCTTCTTCATTCCTGAAGAAGGGCTTATGCCCGAAATGTCATTTCTCCTGCTCCTCGGATGCTGCCTGACCTGCTGCACTTTCCCAGCGCCACACTTTTCAACTGAGAAAGAAATGCTCCAGGTCACTGGCATTGGACGTCTACTGGAGAAGACTTCTTCTGAACCCCAAGCAGGAGATGACCATGAGGTGTTGGCAATCAGTGACTTCATACAAATGCACAAACAGACACAGAAGCAGAAGGCAGATATGTAGGGGGCACTGAGCGACCAGACACAAAGGCTGCAGGACTACCCCAATGCTGATGGCACAATGCTGCCTCAGGCATCTGACTGTCTGGCTGCCCTAGTGGAAAATCTAGCAGTGACCAGGAACAGCCAGGTCTAGCAGTCATCAAGTCTGCTGGGTGTACACACAGACCTGCACTCTTTTGCTCTAGCCATTGGTCCCCATCACCAAAGGCATGGCAGCAGGTTGATTAGGAATGGTACCCTTTTCTCCAAGGTAACAGGAGGTCACTCAGTTGGAGGTGGAATGATGTAGAAGCACCATCAGAATTCTCCTCTCAGGACACTCCAGAGCTGGTCAGGCCTTCCATATCCACCCTGCCAGCCACCCTCAACCTATGGAAGTTCAAGATAAGGAGGGTGCACTTGGCTTTTTCCACTTGGAGACCAGTTAGTTTTTGAATTGGATGGCTATCTTTATCACCTCCTGCTTGACAAAAACAATGTGGTGGGGATAGAAAGGAGGACAATGCAGGGAATTAGAACATTTCTGATGTTTCAGGCATAAAAAGCACCTTTGAGTCAGTGTGAAGCCTCTCACATGCATGAAAATGAAAATCCAACTATTTTAATGGAGTCTGGATCCAGTATTAAACTGGAAATCTGCACTCACCTTAAAAGAAAAAAAATATTTTTTCAAATGTGAATGTGTGCCAGTATTAGCGTTACAACTAATGAATACTCTCTCCACTCCAATACACACACCAATATGTGTCCATCTTAAACCATCAACAAACGGAGTTCTCTGATACTTTGATGTCCAACCTTATTGAGTTACTGTACAGCTTGTAATGTGATTCTGTAACTTGGAGCCTTTCAAAACCTTTTGAACCAGATCAAACATTGCATTCAAACTTCCCACTGGTGTAGATAAAAAGAGCTCAGCAAAGGCAAGCAATAGCATTCTAAGAAAAGATGGAATTAACCTCATATCTTGAGTATATCCTGGTGTGTGTGTATATATATATATATATATGGATCAGAAACTGGTTAACTAAAACTTTGCGATGCCTCGACTCATTTATTTTGAACACATATCAGGTCCATTAACCCTCTATTACCTCATTACCGGTTTAATTCCTCATACATTAGGATGAAGCTTATGTTTTCTTGGGTGAGTCCTACTTATAATAAAGATTTTGGAGGGTTTTCACACCAAGGATATTTGCTCAAAGACTAGCATCCTTTGCACCCACACCATCTTTGAAAGGCCACTGAGCCTCTTGCAGTGTCACTCCAAAATAACACGACTGTGTCCCCATTGCACACCATTGACCTGCAGCTTGTCATTGACAAGTAGAATAACATCACACATGTTGACCTTTGAACTGAGCCATCCGACCTCCGATTACTACTGGAAATTCCCTCTACCTGGATCACAGCACTGAACACTCCAACTACCTCACAGAAGTGTTACAGAAGGAGAAGAAGGAGGCTATTTAGCTCATTGTGTCTATACCAGCGCTCCAAATCAGCATTATGACTTAGTCACCAAACATCTACTAGGGCATTCATTGTGAGAAAAAGATTGTTCTCAAATCACATTTGTTTCTTTTGCAAATTACTTTACATCTGTGATCTCATTCATAATCCTTTAATGAGTGGTAACGGTTTGTCCATTTCAACTTTATCTACTTTATGGAAGTTTGAAAATTTCTATCCGAACTCCTCTTGGCCTTCATCTCTCCAAGGAGAACAGTCCCAACCTCCCCAATTTATCCTCATAACTCAAGTGTCTCACACTGGAAACATACTTGTAAATCTGAAATTGTTGGAAAAACTCAGTAGGTCTGGTAGCTTCTGTGGAGAGAAAGCAGAGTTAACATTTTGGGTCCAGTGAGCCTTCTTGTAAATCTCTTCAGCACTGTCTCCAACACATTCCCATTGTTCCTATATTGTGGTACACAGAACTGGATACAATACTAAAGCTGAGGTCCAATAAGTGTCCCATCCAAATTCAGCATTACATCCTTGCTCTTGTACTGTAAGCCCATATTAATAAAGTTGAGAACACTGTGTGCTTTAATAATTGCTATCTTAGCTTGCCACCTTCAATGATCTATGTACATTTATGCCCAGATCCCTCTACTCCTACACCCCCTTTAGAATTGTACCCCTTTTTTATTGTCTATGTTTTTCCTCACATTTCTCTGCATTAAACTGCATCTCTCACCCATCTGCCCAGTCCACCAGCTTGTCTATGCCCTTTCATCCCCTCAACATTTCCCACCCCTACCACATCTTCATAGCTCTAAGCTTTAGAGAACCAGAACTCCTTCTTCCAAAATGGCTCAAAGCTTTGGAATACCACCCCTTTTTACTTCAAGTCTTTGAAACACTACTCCCATACTAATCATTGTCCTAAGTGAACCACAGATAAAGCCTTAATATTCAACCCAAGCCACAAATCTGATCTTTAAAAAGGTAAAGATCCCCTAACTTAAATTCACTAAGATTTTACTTAGAGTGGGTATTACAAAAATTGGCAAAAAACATATTACAAAAGATGCTTCGGCCTCTTGTTGCTTGTTTGAATTCCTGGCCAGGCCATCAATGGAGATGGCTACCAGTCAGGAGATTTCAGTGTCTTATTTACTGAGCTCCTAGTGTTTGGATCGACAGGGTTTCAACATCCAGGGCCCTGCCAAGTTCTTGATAGACGACACCCCATCTTCCCCACAAATATCAGAACAATGTACTTTCAAAGTTAAAAATCACCCAACACCAGGTTATAATCCAACAGGTTTAATTGGAAGCACACTAGCTTCCGAAAGCTAGTGTACTTCCAACTAAACCTGTTGGACTATGACCTGGTGTTGTGTGATTTTTAACTTTGTACACCCCAGTCCAACACTGGCATCTCCAAATCATGTACTTCCAAAGTTGTGTTAGCTGCCCCAGACAATTTGCCTTCATGTTTTCCCAAGATATGATATAGTTTTATTTTGAATTGATCTAACAAGAATATAAACAATTAATGTGTTAGGTAGCTGTGCAAATTCTGCAACCCCTCCCTAGCTACATTTTAATAATATGCAGCAAGGCGAACAGAAATATGTCACAGTTGTGAGTTTCAGGAATGGGTTACCCTCCAGGTTTAGATATCTGGTGAACATTTAAACTCATTCTGACAGAATGTAGCAGAGCAATTGGTTTATGTTGAATTGGTTAAAAAGGGGGTGCCTCGTCTACCTCCCAGCTCCCACCCCCTCACCACCACAGGCATGTAAATAAAAGCAAAATACTGCAGATGTTGGAAATCTGAAATAAAACAGTAAGTGTTGGAGAAACTTGACAGATGTGGTAGCATCTGTGGAGATAGAAGCAGGCAAAGTCGCTTGTATAATTTTAGATGCATCTTTATAATTTTTGATCCTTGCCTCTAATACTTTTGACAGGCAAATAGCCAGTGGTTAATGAGAGCAAGAACATGGTGCATACAGACAATAAGCACAAGTGACAAATAATCTTTATGCCAATGAACCCTTCCAGTGTTGTGATAACCACAACCTGTCAAGGAAATTAAGCCACTCCCAGAAATACATTCTCTTTAATCATAAATCCTAAACTATAGCCCCTTGCCAAAACCCTGAACCTTAGCTCAAGTCCTAACTACAATTAAGAACTAACTCTCAGCCCAAACTCCAACACACTGCCAAAATTCTAACCCAAGTCATAAACCACATGTTTAAAAAAATGCAAAATTGACAAACCTAATTCACAATTTAAAAACTGCAGATGCTGTAAATGTTACATAAGAACAATTATGCTGGAAATGATCAGCAAGTCAGACAGCACTGGAGAAGAGAACTATTCAGATCATAATGACCTCTACACAGAGCTTAAAGAAAGATTTTCCAGTCGTTTTTGTTTTTAATTTGGAAAGATTTCATTCGGAGTATGTATTACAAAAGTTGGCAGGATCATCAGATACATGGGAGTAACAGATTTGTGATAAGCTAGGATCAGTTAAAGTTAAGAGGGTTGGCAAATCTTGTTTAACCACTACATTTGAATAGGTAAACCTTTTTGGATTGAAGTATGATTAAAGAATGAATTTTTAACTAAAGCTATGACCTCATCAAGTTGGATATGCTTATACTTTAGCTTTATGGTAGTGTCAAACAATTAAAGTAAATGGAATAATTCCTGTGTAAAAGGCAGACAAAAATGTGGTACAATGAATCCTATGAGGTGCAATTAGACAGCGTAATATGATAACAAAATCCTCAGCCAATGTTTATTACAAAACGCCAAAGGAATTTAATGGGGAGAGGGTAAATGTTGTGTATTTATCTGTTTCAATTCTCTGTCTGAAGGCAGGTCTTTAGCAATTGTTCATCAAACCACAGTGAGTAAAGGAAGTGGATAGGTGTTGAGCTTACCTCAGCTGGATCAGCAATTTGCTGCTATTCACCTGGTATTTATCGGATCTGCACTCTAATGCTCTCGACAAACTGTATCCAATATTATTCATGATTTGGAGATGCTGGTGTTGGACTGGGGTGTACAAAGTTAAAAATCACACAACACCAGGTTATAGTCCAACAGGTTTAATTGGAAGCACACTAGCTTTCGGAGCGACGCTCCTTCATCAGGTGACAATCACCTGATGAAGGAGCGTCGCTCCGAAAGCTAGTGTGCTTCCAATTAAACCTGTTGGACTATAACCTGGTGTTATGTGATTTATAACTCCAATATTATTAGCAGCCATTTTGAAACCCATAGCCATTGCTGGCTGCCTGTCCATAAGGTGCAGCTGACTGAGAGATGGGAATGGATGTTTGGATGGCAGATAACCAGCGGGCATCAAGGGGATGCTTACCTACACAAAGGCAAGTCAAAGGAGGTGGTATTGTTTGGGACAGTGTTGTTGGATGGAAGAGGGAGAAGCTGAAAATATGTTGCCAGAAAAGCGCAGCAGGTCAGGCAGCATCCAGGGAACAGGAGAATCGACGTTTCGGGCGTAAGCCCTTCTTCAGGAAGGCTTATGCCCGAAACGTCGATTCTCCTGTTCCCTGGATGCTGCCTGACCTGCTGCGCTTTTCCAGCAACACATTTTCAGCTCTGATCTCCAGCATCTGAAGACCTCACTTTCTCCTGGAAGAGGGAGAAGCCTTGCCTTGGGACAAGTCCTAAAATTTTCCTTGTGATACCCTGAGGCGCACTCTGCTCCCATAGGGAAAGTAAAAGAAGTACTTCTTCCCATCCCAGGGACTCTCCCATGACAGCAGCATCCAAAATTAAAACAGTGTTCATGTTCCTTTGACATTATCAGTCACTGATCTGCACATTTGAAGAACAATCTCAATGACCTCACTTTTAACATCTGTTCATAAAAGCAGCTTCAAATCAGGATCAACATGAAATCAGCACAGCAAATGGTTAAAGAAATCTGGGATATTTTAACCATCCATCTCCCTTCAACCAGGCAGGAATAATTGGAATTATCCCCACAATAGTAACAGTTTGACTTCTGGAACCTAGTGATAGCAAGACCTGTTCTAGAGTTTTAAATCCCTGTTAAATATTAAATCCTCTTAACATTGTTAACTCAATCCTCTTAACTCAAGCTTGAAGAATGAAAACAAGTAAAAACAAAAATCATTCTCCCAAAAGTCAGGTCCAAGTACAGTTATGAAGAAACAGGTCACATTTTGCTTCAACGCATTGAGTCTAGCGTCCTGAGACAACGCAAGAACTGGCTACTCAAACGAGCTATGATGTGCAATCACAAGGATGGCAAAGTAAGAGACACCGGTGGTCGAGTAGGAATGAAAGATGACGTGGCAGAAGAGATGACAAGGCAAGTGGCAGTAGTGACAGCGTTCGATGATTCAGTAACAAGGTCAAGTTATAATGTAAAAGCACATGTAAAGAAATAGAGCAGAAAGCTGTGGCAGAACGCCTGCAGAATCAAGTGCAGAAATATCCTTTTATCAGCTAAAAAAGAACCCAACAATCAATGTAAAAATCAACTTTGGAAATCTCACAAGAATTATTCTAAAAATAACTGTCCTAGCTGACTTCAATTTCAATCTCAAAAATAATTTTGTCTAAGTTTCCGGTTGGATGTGGGTTTCTGTTATTCTGTCAATGAAGTTACAATCACCCAAGTCAATTAACTGGTTACATTTGCTGCAACTTTTTTTCATTTTGAGGTTTTTGTTAGAAAGTTGCCTCAGGAAGAATCCAAACGGTTCAGTTTAAATCCTGTTTGTATGATTTGTTCAAAGAAAATGGTTGAGTTGGCAGTTTTTTAAAATCTCAATACGATTATTTCACTGGGTCACCGTCACCATTTTGAAACCATTTATCGGTCTATCCAATCAGTGAGTGCATCTGGATGCTTCAAAGAGATAGCTTTCATGGACGATGATCAAAAAAGAAACATAAATGTGACTACAAAAGGAATGTTACTTACATGGTAGTTTAGTTATATTTGCGAAATACTATTTACAAGCTCAGCAATGACTGTCTTACTGAAGCTATTCACTCTTCTGTCGCTGTTTAATGCATTTATTTGGCAGCTGAAGTACCGTTTAATGTTATTCTGCCACCTTCTGAAGACATCGAGGGCAGGGGAAAGTGAGTCAGCAACAGGCTTGATCTGAAAAGGGCTCTCTATTCATTCTCAGGGCCCACTACATCTTACCCTTTAAATGGGAGCCATGTGAAAACATTATCCAGGCGTCTCCTGTGAAAACATCGGAAACACAAGACAATGTACAGTTTCATACGCGCGTACTCTGGTATACAAAGAACTTGAGTTGCAGAGGTTTTGGTTTAAATACACACGCATGAAAGTCTGAATTTGGTATCGATAGTGTTTAGTGCACATTGTCCATCTCCCTCAACTATCACCTGTAGCTTTTCATAAAAATTTAATCGAGAGTAGAGTCCGAAAGCCATCGCTGTGATAATAAGTGCGAAAGGAAATAAAGGCATCGTAAATCAGGTCATTCAGCCTGTGCCAGAACCATAAATAACAGAAGTGTTTTTGACAGGTCCTTTTCTTTGAAAGCCGAGTTAAATGGAGCTGAGCGCGTTCCTTAGCACGCTGGTGATCTCTGTCCTCAAACGACCGCGGTGCCTGGAAGTGCGTCTCAATGATGCATTTGCTGCTGGCCTACTAAATGAAGTGCTGCCTATCACTGCAGCAAAATTGTGCTGCCTCCATTCTGAATCAGTTCATGTTTGATCAAACCTGTTAGGAGTTGAGTAATTCTGATTACTTATGGCTCATAAACTAAAACGAGTGGCTCCATACAGTAGGAGGCATCCCGGAGAGCGGAGCGTTTTCTATCTAGGTATGCTTTCAATTTTATGACAAACATTGCCCATGAAGAAAAAAACAGAAGTCACTTTAGCAAATGACACAGAGAGCACGCTGGATTCCATTCCATATAAACTCATGTTAACTTTAAATGCTAAGGTAGATCTGCTGATCATGTGCCAGTAAATATTCTTTATCTGATGCTCTTAGTGACATTTCGTGGAGATCAATAGACGTAATTCCGGGGGATTTTATTTTTAAAAATGACGGGGCTAAAAATAAAGAGCTATTGAAATCAGATGTGAATTTGAACTAACTGGCAGGACTTCACTGCAGACATCCCTCTTTTGCTAATACCAAACTGTGCCGTAAATTGAAACTCCCAATTTCCCATTTTGCGCACGGCATGAACCAAGTTAAATTGTTAAACAGTCTCGGCCTTTACTACAAGACTGACAGTTTGATATTAAGATTGAATTTTAGAATTGTTTACTGTACTCTCACTCCGCTGTTGTCAGATTATTTGTAGATTTTTTTTTAAATTGGTTTTACGGTGCTGAAATCATAACATTAACCCAATTGTCAGATACCGAAAAATGAGCAGCTTGTTTTATTATGCTATAGCTATCTTGTTTTGGGGTTTTCTTCTGCTTTATCTAAATCGGAAAATGTAGCAAATCTGCACTGAACTGATTAGTGGAGCATAGACCATCTTTAGCTTTGGTCTCCTGTTAACTTCCTTGTAAATCCACTTAAGAAGGTTCAGTTTTCCAATCTGTTCTTTCACCAATTCATTTCTTTGTTGAAACTTGGGTGAGCCTATTTTCATTGAATCATACGGTACAGAAGGAGGCCATTCAGTCTGTGTCTGTGCCAGCTCTTTGAAAATGCTATCCAATTCATCCCCCTCCTCTGTTCTTTTCCCAAAGCCTTCAAGTTTTATTACTTTTCAAGTACAAATTCTATCTACTTTTGAACTTAACATTGAAGCTTTCAAACAACGTACCCTTGATTATGATGATGTGCTGCAAGAAAACATTTATCAAATTGCCTTTAATGTTTTTACCAATTATCTTAAATCCATAGTTCTGCTTAGTGGCTTTTCTGTAGTTATCATTCTGTAAACTCCTCATGATTTTGGACAATCCTGTTAAATTTCTCTTTAAATCTATTTTTTCTCTAGATTTTCTAGTCTTGCTGAAGTTCTTAATTCTTCTTACCTTTTAGTCAACCCATTCTTTACTTCCACCAATTCCTGTTAGACTTCACGAATTATGAGACAATTGTGACTTTGAACTAAGTGAAAGTACTCTTTTCAGAACTAACAGTGCATTCATCAACAAAAATTAACCCAAGAAAAAGATTAATTGCCCAAACGTGCAAAGCTGGTACAATTTTGACAAAGTAAAGATAGCCGCAGGAAAAACAGTGTTTTCAATTTTCTGGTGATGGGCACTTAGTTTGATTTAATTATTTCCACACTTCATTTTTGAAATCAATATTACAAATTGAAACAAACACAAGTTTACTGAAACCAGAATTACTAAATTACTATCCATTCAAGGGATGTGAGCATTGCTAGCAAAGTCAGCTTTTATTGTCCATCCCCAATTGCTCTTGAAAAGATGTGTTACCATGTTCTTGATTTGCTGCAGTTCATGTGGTGAGGGTGCTACTGTTAGGGAGATAATTTCATTTTGAGTCAGTGCCAATAAAGGTACAGTGTTATATTTCCCAATCAGTGTAGTCTTGACTTGGAAGTGGTGATGTTCCTATGCTTTTGCTCTTCTTGTTCTTCTAGGTGGCAGGTTTGGAAGGCTGTTAAAGAAGCCAATGTGTTACTGCCATGCATCTTGTATGATGAGACTAGAAAAAGTGGATATTTGAAGTGATATATGGGTGTCAATCAAGTGGCTGCATTAATTTGAATACTGTCAACCTACTTGGGTGTTATTGAATCTGTTGAACATTCAGGCAAGTATAGAGTATTTCATTCTGATCTGTGCCATAAAATTGATGTAAACTCTTTGAGGAGTCCAGAGATAAGTTCACAGAAGTCTCAGCCTCTGATCTGCACTTGCAGCTACCATGTTTGAATGGCCAGTCTAGTTACATTTCTGGTCAGTACTGACTGTAGGATGCCGGTGGCAATGGATGCGGCTAAGATAATGCCTTTGAATTGAATATCAAGAGGAGATAGTTAGAATCCCACTTCTGGAGATGGATATTGCTTGGCACTTTTAAGTGTGAATGTTATATGCTACCTATTGGTTGCTCACAACTTACTGGACATGGGCACAGCTTGCTTGATTACATGAGGAGCAAATGGAACTGATTGCAGTATTATCATTGGCAAACATCCCAACTTTTGACCTGATATAAAAGATTCTCTTTATATGGATGATGTTTAAAGGTATCACCTGTTTAACTGAATTACAATTACCTGTAGAATATCAAAAAACTGTGTAAGAGATCAAGAGCATATGTGATGAGGAGGAGCTGTAGGCTATGATTTATACCCATGTGTGGGATGATCTGATAGTTCATGAGTCACAGTGGGACTGAGTGATGAATATTGTAAACACAGCTTCCTCATCATTCATTCTGTTTATACTACATAATGGGGTATATAATTAAAGTATTAAAAGTTTGTTGTAAGCACTAATCCTATGTGCTAACAGTGAATTATTTTCCACTTTTGTGCGTATTAATTTTGTTGGATGGAAAGTCAAGGCTTGGAAGGTTCAATTTCATGACACACATACTACTCTGGGGAGGTGGAACATTTCCCCCTGAAAAAACAATGTCAGCATTTATTCTAGATATGAATGATAATGACATGCAGGTGGGAAAGTGACGCCTGTGATGTCAGTGTAAGACAGTTTTAACATTGTACGGTATACAAAAAATGCACATAACTTGCAAAGCTGCATGCTAACTAAACTGTTCTTAGAATATTTTGGTGTATGGGCTATTGGCTTAGCCAGCGACTGCCTTGACAAAATCATGTTGCATTTGAGATATCAGCAAATCCCTGATTTACCCATTTACAACATGATACAGTACAGCACAGGAACAGGCCTTTCAGCCCAATGAGCCTACACCAATTCCCAATGCATATTGGGACTTGCTACTTATTGCCCATTGCCCTGTGTGCCTCCTGCTCATGTATCAATGAAGAAATGCCTTCAAACGTTGCTAATGTTCCTGCTTCCACCACCTCCACTGGCAGTGCATTTCAAGCACCCTCCATCCTCCGTGTGAAACATTTTCCCTGCACTTTCCCCCTCTCACCTTGAATCTGTTCCCGCTTGTAGTTGACCATTCCAACCTGAGAGAAAAGCCTCTGACTATCCACCCTATCCATCCTCACATAATTTTTTAGACCTCTATCAGGTTGCCCATTATCTCTGCCTTTTCAGTGAAAACAACTAGAGTTTATCCAAACTCTCCTCATAATGAAAATCCTCTAGACCAGAAAATATGTTGGTGAACCTTCTTTTCATCCTTTCCAAAGCATTGATGTCCTTATAGTTTGGTGACCAGAACTGCACACAATATTCTAAATGTGACTTAACTATAGTTTTATACAGTTGTAACATACCTTGCCAACTTTTTTATTCAATGCCCCAGCCTTCTTGACCACCTTATCCACCCATGTTGCCGCATTCAGAGGTCTGTGGACCTGTATACCCAGATCCCTGTGTGTCAATGCTCCTAAAGGTTCTGCCATTTATTGTATAATTTGTGCCTGAATTTGATTTTCCAAAATGCATCATCTCACATTTGCCTGGATTAAACTCCATCTGTCATTTCTCTGCCCAAATCTGCAATCTATCGATATTCCACTATATCCTCTGACAATTCTTCTCACTATCTGCAACTTCGCCAACTTTGGTGACTTCCACAAATTTACTAATCAGATCACTTACATTTTTCTCCAGATCACAGACAACAAGGCTCCCGGCATTGATCCCTACAAAACACCACTAGGTAATGATCTCCACTCTAAAAAGCCCCCTTCCACCGCTACTCTCTGTCTTCTATCACCAAGCCAGTTTCGTATCCCTCTTGCCCGCTCACCCCGGATCCCATGACTCTAACTTTTGTACCAGTCTGCCATGAGGTACCTTATCAAATGCCTTACTGAAGTTCATGTCGACATTTCATGTCTTTTTTGATGCAGTTTCTTAACAAGAAGTAAATAGAAATAGCTGTGGTTCAAATTACTGCTATTTGTTAATTCAAAGGTGCAATTTGTCAGGATTGGAACTGTCTAAAACTCAGAAAGGGACTTTTTTTTCTCTTGATAGCTACAAATAGTTTCAAATAAATAATTTTGCTTTGGAATCCTGTAATTTTGCCTACAAGGTTTTGAGAGGGTAACTGAACCATTTTCCAGCTGACTGACATTAATCCAAGCACGTCACACAGGGTGATGCTTCCAAATAGTAAGAACATTCACGGTGTTCTGGGCCTTATCACACCAATCACTAGTTTAAATCCTTGATCAACATATCACTTTGTACAACAGAGGAAAAGAAGAAGAGGATTTACAAAGAAAGTTAAGATGTAATTTGACTTGTGCAGAGTAGCCTAATTTGAGCAATTGGATATTATTGCTTCCCACACACTCTTACACTATTTGAGGACCATCACAGGATTGTAGTAATCAGAGAGTAAGAATGTGCCTAAGTTACTTATCTCTGCCCTTCACTGGAGCAAGGATATTATCAATTTCTTCCAAGAGATCGTGGGTATAATTAGGTTGGAGTTACATTTGACATTTGACATTTGATCACAATATTATTACATTATTATATTAAACCCCACCCCTCTCAATGCAGTCCTTGAACCCCACCCTTCCCAATGTGTCCACTTCCCGCACCACCGCCTTTGAAGCCCAGCCCCACTCCTGGCACCTTTCCCTCCCACCGCAGGAATTGCAAAACCTGCACCCACATTGAAACTGAAGCCTTGAAATATGAGTAAGAAAAAGCTGGATCAATGTTTGTTGAGAAGGTGAAGAGAAATAGTCACCACAATTACTTGCTCTTATTCAAAGAGTTTTGGAATCAACAAATGGAAGAATTAGAAATGAACTCTGCATTCAATGGAATAATTTGGCTGAAATTTACATGCTCTGAGCTTCTTACTGTCAGATGACTAATCTATATCATTAACATTTTCTGCTTATCCTTTTATATAATTAATAAAATTGAGTTTTTCTTACACTATCTTCGTTGTCTCGGTGGTAGAAGTCTCACCTCTGCATCAGAAGGGTATGGGGTAAATACCCTCTCCACAGCCCCAGGATGAAATCTGAATTGGCATCTCAGTGAAGTTCTGCAAGATGTTACACCAATGCAGTTGCCACTTCTTGGATAATAGGTTAAACTGAGTCCTGTCCACTTTCTCAGGTGGAAGATTATTGATTCATGTGTTGCTGTTTGAAAGGACTTTGCTAATTGCAAATTGCCCAGTACATTTCCACGTCACAGTGGTGACTACAATTCAATGACAATAACAGAAAGCATTTAGAATTTACAGAGATTGTGAAACACACAGTGGTCTGGATTCTCCACTGACCAGACAATCATTTTGCCAGTGTGGATAGGAGTAGAGCAAGGGTACCCTGCAGAATCCCAATGATCACACACTCAAAAGGAACTGTCCAGGAACTTGAATTTTCTGTGGGTCCATCCCAGTGCGTCTGCATCTGTCTGAAAGTTTATATTTAAATTGGAGACCTTGTATGGTTCAGATAAAATAGGGTATAATTACTCAGAAAAAGTTATTTTATTAAATACATAGTCTAACTCCTGAGTATCTGTTAAACAGACCATATGCTTACCTTACCAAGACTTCCAGAGCCTGAACTAATAGCGGCCTGTGGACCCAACTCCCCCTTCCACCCTATTGGACCAGATCTGACACCCCTACCACCACCCCTGCTCCCCCCCCCCCTCCCCACACCACATGCCCAACATCTACTGGAACTAACACAATCAAACGTATGGTGGAGACTAGTACAATTGCAACATTTAAAAGGCATTTGGATGGATAAATGAATAGGAAGGGTTTGGAGGGATATGGGTCGGGTGCTGGCAGCTGGGACGAGATTGGCTTGGGATATCTGGTCGGCATGGACGGGTTGGACCGAAAGGTCTGTTTCCGTGCTCTACATCTCTATGACTCTCTGACTCTATGACTTCCCTCCCTCTAACTAGACATAACCTGAACCAACACCACCCCCATTCAATCTGACCCACCTCCCATTGTCAGACCCAATCTGCCTCAGGCCTTGTTGGATCCGATTTCTCCCATCCACCTTGACATAGTCTTGTCTTGATTCCTTGTACTCTAGCATTACTCAACACCCTACTTCCTACCTAGTGGTCATACTAATCACTGGCACCCTAGCCATCCCTAATCTGGTATCCTCCCCAGCTAATACCCTACTAACCTGGCATCCTAACCCATATTCATCTGGCATGCTACCCAGGCACATACCCCTTCCCAGCTTGCACCTGTCCCAGCTGGCAACCCACTATTCAAGTTAGCGTCATACCAACCTTGCACACTATCCTTCCTACCCATCTGGCACCCTGCCTCCCTACACCCTAACATTACACCAATCTGGGTACCTAACAGTTAAAAGCCGATGTCAAAGTGGATGTCAAGTCCTTTAAATTTCAGAATGCCGTAACGAACTGGTGTGAAAAGGGGAAGTGGTTTGCCTTCCTCTGACAGCTCTGTGCTACGATAGATCTGTCAGAAAGAAGCATGGCTCTACATTTCTGAGGGTGCCCTGAGTGGAATCTCCTCTCTGATATGTGGAACTCTCTTTCTCTGTATAAAGAAAGGCTGGAGAGGCAATCTACATGAAATTGCCATTCCTTGGAAAATCCAGCTCAATATGAATTTATGGCTTGCTTTTGATAGGCTAATATTAGATTTAATGTTTAAACCATTAGATGGAATTGAAGTTCCTATTGTATTTTTAGAGGATGCAATACTGTTTGAGCCCACAGTTTACAAATAATTTGAATTCACTTGTACAGCACAAGTATAAATGTGTTCCAGTAATTGAATTTTGCCTTCAACTTGCTGCATTTACCAAGCTGGTTGTGTTTTTGTTTGCTTTAAAACGACGTAAGGCCTATTGTAAAGCCAGGGATCGTAAGGTACAAGTTTCCAGGTATATGCAACTTCTCTCAGCTGGAATATATTCCATTACAATTAACAGATGTCTGGGATCTTATCAGAATAGGAAACTTGTATGTTATAATCTCTCAATTCTAGTGTTCTTGACCACAAAAATGTAGATATTAGTGTTGATATGCCTAGATTCCCAGACAGCCATGATATCACATTTATAAGAAAAATGAAAGGCTTATATTGCAGTTGCTGGGAATCTGAAATATATTTAGAAAATGCTTTGAATACTCAGCGTGTTTGGCAGCAACTTTGAAGAGAGAAACAGAGTTAACATTTCAAGTTGAATAATAGTCTTCTTCAGAAGTAAAAGCTATCTTTGAAATGTGATGGGTTATATGCTGTTGAAACTAAGGAGAAAGGGATTGTCCAGATTTAAAACACCTCGACAAAATTTCTTGTGCGAAAATAATAAATAGCTCAGTCCAAAAGCAAAAACATGGAAAACAAGATTCAAACTATGGCAAAAAAGAAATCAAAATCGATGATAAACAGAGTTCATGTTCTGAAGCTTTTGCATCAATGTTAAGTGCAACGCTGTAAAGTGGCTAATTGATGGATGAGTTGCTTTTCCTCTCCTAACTAAGTATACAAGAAGAAATGTTGAGTGCCTGTGATAAAGGGACAATAATCATCACAGATAATTTTAATCGACTTATAAATATCAGGTTGGCAGTAGTAGCTGGCATGAGGAGTTCGGAGAATGCTTTTGAGATGATTTCTTGCAGCAGCATGTTGTGAAACCCATCAGACAGCAGGATAAATATGGGTCTGTGTAATATGACAGGATTAATTAATGGCCTCAGAGTTAAAGCACCCCTCAGTAACAGTAACTATAATATGATTGAATTTTGAGTTGAAAGGGAGATGATTGGAAAAAAGACTAGTATTTTAAACCTATATAAAAGCAACTATGTAGGCATGAAAGGTGAGCTGGCTGAAGCAAATTGATGTATTAGGCTAGGGCACAGATCAATAGAGAGAAAGACATTTAAAGGAATATTTTAGAATTCTCTGAATAAATATATTCCCACTACAAAGGAAAAGTCTAGGACCCACCATTATTCTCTAAAGACGTTAGGAAAAACTTAAGAGAAAAACAGAACTGCACAAAGGTCATATGATTGGTCAGAATATAAGGAACAACAGAGAATGATTACAAAGGTTAATCAGGAGGAAGAAATTAATGTGTGAGAGGGAACTAGCTAAGAATTTTAAAAAGGACAGCAAGAGTTCATACATGTATTTTAAAATAGTAAGTAAAATGAAATTTGGTCCTTTAGAAAGTGAATAGCAGTTAATTAAGAAAAGTAGGATGAAAGTATCAAAAAGTCTCCTTCTGTCTTCACTATAGATGATGTTTTAAAAATTCCAGTACCAGATGTAAACAGCACATGGAAAAGGGGGAGGAACCACCAATGTGCAGAACTGGATACATTTTAAACAGATCTAATGACTCAAGACTTGGTTTCCATGAGCATTTATGGGCCACTAGTAGCAGCAGCATTGCATTAAAAACTATCTGCAACCTCACAGCCTGGCATATCTCTCACCTTACTATTAATACCAAACCAGAGGCTCAACTTGGTTCAATGAAGAGTTCAAGAGGGCATATAGGAGCAGGAACAGCACCAGGCATACCTAAAAATGAGGAAGCAACCTGATAAAGTTACAATGCAGGACTACCTGCCTGCCAGGCAATAGAAGAAGCATGCAATAGATTGAGCCTAATGATCCCATAACCAATGGACCATATTTAAACTCTGCAGTCCTACCACATCCAATCATGAATGGTAGTGGGCATTAAGTGGGAGAAGGATGGTCCACAACTATCCCCATCCTCAATGATGGGAGATTCCAGCACATCACATGACCATAGCGTCATAGAGATGCACAGCATGGAAACAGACCCTTCAGTCCAACTCAACCTTGCCGACCAGATATCCTAAATTAATCAAGTCCTATTTGAATCCCGACAGTGTGGAAACAGGCCCTTCGGCCCAATAAGCCCATACCAACTCTCCAAAGACTAACTCACCCAGATCTATTCCTCTCCCCTATATTTTACCCCTGACTAAACCTACACATTCCTAAACACTATGCTCAAATTAGCATAGCCAATTCACCTAAACTGCACATCTTTGGATTGAGGGAGGAAACCAGAGTACCTGGAAGGAACCCATGCAGATACTGGGCAAATGTGCAAACTCCACATAGACAATTGCCTGAGGCTGGAATCAAACCTGGGTCCCTGGCATTATGAGACAGCGGTGCTAATCACTGAGCCACCATGCCAGCACTTGGCCCAGATCCCTCTAAACCTTTCCTATTCATACACCCATCCAGATTCTTTTAAATGCTGTAATTGTACCAGCCTCCACCACTTCCTCTGGCACTCATTCCATACACTCATCACCCTCTGCGTGAAAAGATTGCCCCTTAGGTCTCTTTTAAATCTTTCCCCTCTCTCCTTAAAGCTAAGCCCTCAAATTCTGGACTCCCCTATCCCAGGGAAAAGACTGTGTCTATTTTCACTATCCATACCCCTCATGATTTTATAAACCTCTATAAGGTCACAACTCAGCCTTTGACATTCCAGGGAAAACAGCCCCAGCCAAGCTGAAGCATTTGCAAGTATCTTCATTCAGAAGTATCTGATGGACAATCCATCTCTGCTTCCTCCTGTGGTCCCAGCATCACAGATGCCAGCCGTCAGAAATTCCAATTTTTCTGTTTGATATCATGAAAAGGCTGAAAACGCCAGATACTGCAAAGGCCATGGGCCCTGAGCAGATTCTAATAACATTACTGAAGACTTGTGCTCCAGAACTAGCTGTACCCCTCATCAAGTTATTCCAGTACAGTTACAACACTTGCATCTTCCCAAAAATGAGGAAAATTGTCCTGGTCTGTCCTGTCCACAAAAAACAATACATATCCAACTCAGCCTATTGTTCCAGCAATCTACTCCTGATCATTAGTAAAGTGATGGTAGGTGTCATCAACAATATTATCAGTTGACAGTCAGTTAACAACAACCTACTCACTGATACTCAGTTTGGGTTTTGCCAGATCCCTCAGCTCCTGACCTCATTAACATTGATCCAAAAGCAAAGGAGCTGAACTGAAAACTGGAAGTGAGGGTAATTGTCCTTGACATCAGGGCAGTACTTGACCAGATGTGGCATCAAGGAGCACGAGCAAAGCTGATGTCAATGATATTTTTACTGTCTCAGGTGCGCATCCCAAATTGTTGATCCCCAGTGAGGATGGATGAACTGGCTCCCCTTCTTCATTTAAGCGCCTTCCTCAGTTGGTCCCTACAAGCTCAATTTAAGGAAGGATTCATTCAGTTAGCCAGTCTCTCTTAAGGTTAAAGTAAGGTTGAGTTGGTTAACGACTAAAGTGCATTAAAAAAAATCAAACTGGGCACATGTACATACGGATTAGAAATAGTAGGCAAATTCAAAATGTTTAAAAGGAATATACAAATTAGTCCATCACTTCTAAGTAATGAATCAATTGTGAAACATTGCGGGGTGATTCCAGTAGCGCTGACTTTGTCATTTAGGTGATTGCTTGGTGATTCTTGTAGTGAGCTGAAAGGAGTTTGTCTAGTTTCCATCGACATAGGATCTGCTGACTTGCTTTCAACAATCAGAATGAATCTCTTTTTATCGGCACATGTAGGGGTGTCAAGTAGAATTTCTCAGCTATGCTCCTTCACAGCAGATTTTAGCAATGTGGAACTCGAACTGTAAGCTAGCATACTAGCCAAAACATAAAAATATAGATTCATAGAAAATAAGAGCAGGAGTAAGACATTCGGCCATTCTGTGACAAGAGACTTCTTTAAAATTATGTTGGGATTGGAGAGGACAGATGTGGAGAAAATGTTACAACACTTTGATGATTCACAATCTAATGAGTCATCAATGTAAAATAAATACAGTAGGGAATTCAGGAGAAAGCTTGTTGTGTAAAGTGTGGTTAGAAAATGGAACTCTCTACCACACAGAATAGTTAAGCCAAACTTCAAAGATGGATTTGAGACAATAACCACAGACACAGAAATAGGAGCTGGAGTAGGCCATTCAGCCCATCAAGGCTGCTCATCCAACTCAGTATCCTGTTCCTGCTGTCTTCCCAATTCGTTTAATCCCTTTAGCTATAAGAACCATGTCTAACTCCTTCCTGAAAGCATTCAATGTTTTGGTTTCAACCACTTTCCGTGGCAGATAATTCCACAGGCTCACCACTCGCTGGGTAAAGACATTGCTCTTCATCTCAGTCCTCAATGGCCTACCCAATAGTTTTAAACTTTGACCCGGTTCTGGATGCCCTGGACATTGGGAACATCCTTCCTGTGTTTACTGTATCCAGTACTGTTAGAATTTTATAGATATTTATGAGATATCCCCATCATTTTTCTAAACTTCAGTCAACATAGTCCTAACTGATCAAGTCTCTCTTCATATGTTAGTTCAAACATCCTCCAAATCAGTCTGGTAAACCTTTGTGGCATTCCCTCCATAGCCAGAACATCCTTGCTCAGGTAAGGAGGCCAAAATTGCACAATATTCCAGTTGTGATCTCACCAAGACCCTGTACAATGGCAGAAAAACATTCTTGATTCTCTTGCCATGAAAACTAACATGCCATTTGCCTTCTTCACCTTCAGTGACTGGTGTACAAGGACCTCCAGGTTTCATTGCACCTCACCCTTTCCTACTCTATCACCATTCACCCTTCCTGTTTTTGCTACCAAACTGGAAAACTTCACATTTATCCACATTATGCTTCATCTGCCATGCACTTGCCCATTTATTCAAACTGTCCTAATCACACTGAAGCACCTCTGCATCCTCCCAATCAGTATTGTGTTGTCTGCAAACTTGGAGATTCATACTTAGTTCCTATATATATAAAATATAGTAACTAGCTGGGGTCCAAGCACTAATCGCTGCAGTGACCTTGAGTCACTAGGAGAAAATAGATACATTTATTCCTAGTCTTTTTTTCTTGCCTGGCAATCCATTCACTATCAATGTCAGTATATTGCCATAAATCCCATGTACTTTAATTTAAATGCTAATGTCTTATGTTAGTCCTTATTGAAAATATTCTGAAAACTACATCCACTGGCTCCCCCTTATCAAGTCTACTGTTACATCCTCAAAACATTCCAATTGATTTATCAAGCATGATTTCCCTTTCATAAATCCATTCCTAACTGTGTCTGATCCTATCACTGTTATCCAAATGTTTTTTTGTTGCATCTTTTATGAATGGGATCTAGCGTTTCCCCTATACCAATGTCAGGTTATTCTGTTATTCGCTGTTTTTTCTCTACTTCCTTTTTTAGATAGTAGGGTTTCATTAGCTATCTTCCAATCCATAGAAACTGTTCTGCAGTCTAAAACTGCCCTTCTTTCAACTGACATCATGTCTGCAGTCTGAGATACAACCCACTGTTTTGTTGAATGTCATTTCTGCCTTTGAACTGTTGCTGTCTAAGGGTCCCTCAATATTTTTCAGGTGTAACATTCCATGATTCCCCTTGAGAGTCAATATAATCCACATACTGATTTAAGACTGATTGATTTTGTGTCTTGAACCACCTTGTGGTTTTTATGTCTTTGTTTAAAATCATATTTTACTTAAAAGTTCAATTTATTTGTAAGTAATTCGGGTATATGTTCTATTTTCATGATAATAGGAATCATGGGGACAAATTTACTCTTATCAGCACCAAAGGAAGGTGTTTGTTATTGGTGGAGGTCAGTTATTTCAGGTCTAGGATATCTATGCAAGAGTTCCTCATGTTAGTGTTCTAGGCTCAATCATCTTCATAGACTTCATGAATGACCTTTTCTCCGTTGTAAGGTCAGAGATGGAAATGTTCACTGATGACTGCACAATGTTCAGCACTATTCATGACTCCTCAGATACTGAGGCAGGCCATATTCAAATGTGGGAAGACCTGAATAATCTCAAGGTGTGGGCTGAATAGTGGCTTGGATCATTTACACCACGTGAATGCCAGGTAACGACCATCTCCAACAAGAGAGAATCAAACCATTCCCCTTAATATTGAGTGGTGTTACAATCACCAAGACCCCATTATCAATATCGTGGGCATGAGCATTGACTGGTAACTGAGCTGGATTTCCTATAAATAATGTGGCTACAAGAGCAGATCAGAAGTTGGCAACTCTGTAGTAAATAATTCAGCTCTGGACTCCTCAACACATATCCATCATACCTGATAAAGGGCTTTTGCTTGAAATGTCGATTTTCCTGCTCCTCAGATGCTGCCTGACCTGCTGTGTTTTTCCAGCACCACTCTGATCTCCAGCATCTGCAGTACCCACTTCTACCTATCCAACATGCACAAGGGGTAAGTCAGGAGTTTAGTGGAAAACTCTACACAAATTGATGTTTTGCACCTCCAACAATACTTAAGAAGTTCAACACCATCCAGGATATAACCACCACCTTCTACGTTCACTTCCTACACTGCTGATGCACAGTAGCAGCATTGTGTGCCATCTAAAAGACACATTCAATAACTCACCAAGGTTCCATATACAGCACTTTCCAAACTTATAACCTCAACTACCAAGAAGGACAAGAACAGCAATCTCCTCTAAGCCACACAATAGCCTGACATGGAACAATATCACTATTCCTCACTGTTGCTGGTCTTTCATAGAGCACTAACCATATGTTGAATAAGGCAACAAAAGACTTTCAGAGATTTACAAGGGATTTTATTGTAAATCCACAGTTTAGCACAAACACCAGCTTTTGTTTCTGCATTCTTTCTTTATCCAGAAATCAAATCCCCAAGTGGGAAAGAACTTGGCTTGTTTTATTTTAATGATAAATCTGTGCTCTAGGGGCATTGTAATATTAACCAATAAAAGCAGAAAAACTTAGGGAGCTAAAACAAAATGATATTGAATGAGCTAATAATACACATCATCCCTGACATTGTCCACCTATCACAAAAAGTTGAAGGGCACGGATGGACACCATGTGCTCCTTCTCCAACAACACCCAACCATGAACTTAGTAATGAAAGTGAGACAGGTAGTCAGGGATTACAGAGGTCCCCTCCACAGCTCACTGCCTGGACCTATTAATAAGTACCTTGGCTATACAGTGGAGCAGACTCATGAGCAGGGTGCGCAAAAATCAGAAGTGTGGGGCTGAGGTGTGACCAAAAATCCAACAAAAGACATCTCTTTAAAAAACTAAAAATGGGCATAACCTCCAATATCCTGTAAATTCATGTTCATGGACTCCACAGCACCAGAGAAAATGCAATGTTGACAATTGACGTCAGTCCCAATGGTACCAACAAACAATGGAGCGCTACCGATGTCTGCTTGTCTGGTAGTTCACAATGAATGGGAATTCCACTGCCAGGGTCCAGCTCCTGAGAAAAGTCTAATGTTAGTCACTAATGTCTAATGGGCAATTAATACCCTTTTCATAGGGAAGACAGAGTCGGGGGGGGGGGGGAGGAAGTATGCCCACCAGGTTCGTTGACTGTTTGGTGATACCATCATCGGGATGAAGAAATCCAGCCCATAGTTTCCAGCCTCTTATCTCTTTCTGCTCTTGACTTGAGTTGTTACAGTTGTGGTTTCCTCTTCCTCTGAAATGTTCTATTCCCTGAATATATGCCATTTTAAACTTACTGCTTTCACTATTACTCCAGATCCAAAGATGCAGTCCACTGAGTCCAGGGAATTTGTCAGCGTCACAGTCCCTATGCTTAGTTGTCAGCATTATCTAGCTTTCTCCACAATGTTCTTCAGATAAACAGGGGTATGAACTGAATTCTTTTAATTTACTGTGAAGAGATTTAAAATAAGAGATACAATTTTAAACTTTAATCTTTTGCTTATCATGGAATGTTGGGTGTTAATGGAAAGGAAGCTTAGGTAGATTTCCTCCCTAATTGGCCCTCAGGTTGCTAGCCTATGTGACTTCCCACCACTTCTAGCAGGTCATCTGATCCTCTTTCAGGACCAGACCACCAGCATTCAGCCAATAGGCTACAGGCAAAGACTGAGCACCTCAGGTGGTGCAAACCAGGCCCAGACTGAAAGATGGTCGGCTGATAGAGAGTTCACAGTGGCTCAGATTGCTTCTGTGGAGCTCCGAGGATCTGTTTTGTCTTCCTCAGATTCACAAATCGGCACCTGTTTGGTTGTACTGCCAGCTCAGACATACCCAGCGCTATTCAAAAATTGAAGACAAGTCATGGCTCCATCATAGCACTGTGATTTGTATTGAAAATGGGCCGATGCCACCTGAATCAAAAAGGCACCCAGCAGGGGACCCGGGGGAAGGTTGTAGCGGCCAGCATGACAGCAGGAACAGTTTGCTGAGGGACGTGTTGCTCACCTCCAGCAACTGCTGCTGCCTACACAATGAATCAGCTGTACTTTACAAATGTGCCAACAGCCTCAAGTTTCTGAAAATCTGTTCTTTGGCATTTTTTTTTGTGTATAGTAAGGTTGAAGAACATCAGAAGAAATGAACTGAAAGGGAAATGTTTTGAAATATGCATAAAGCACAAATAGATGGTAATGACGCATACAGAAATACTTTCAGTGCTTTTCACATATCATTAGGGAATTCAGCTTTCTTAATGATTTATGATTAATTTTTCTGTTTAGATAGTTGTTACTGAGCAAATGTATCTCAGCAAAATTCAACTGTTTGACAATGTAGAGTTCCAAACTTTTCTCATCCAAATGCTTATTGAAAATTTGGGCATGCATTAACTGGAAATTAGAAAGGAAATTGTTGTTCCGTTTTAAATTGAATTAACTTTATTGTCACATATACTCAAATGGGTACAGTGTAAAGTTTACAAGTTGCCCCTTATGGTGCCTTCTTAGTCCAGGGTACCTAGGTACAGATTCTTCAGTACAAGTTCTTAGGACAAAAATAATTAGAAAAGTAAAGAAATAAAATGTCCAGCATTACAGATCATAGGAATAAGTTAGGAAAATAGAGAAGTAAAATATTCAAAATAATAGCCCTTCCAACACAATCCACGCCTGCACTTTGTCTCCAGTTTGCACAAGGCACTGAATCACCTCCAGGCCAGAAGTCCATGCTGAGGCCACCCCAGGCTGGAAGACCACCACAGCTTGTGAGAGATCATCACAAAAGGGCAGGAGATCTCCAGGCTGGGCAAGGAGACCACTACACTGGATTGGGGGACCTCCTTGCTGGGCCAGGAGATCACCATGCTGGGCCAGGACACTGCCATGCCAAGCCGAGAGGATACCTCAACTAGGTCAGTGCTGTGGTTGAGACTCCAAGTCCACACTGAGGCCAGAGTTCAGGATGTCACTGAGGAGAAAGAAGAGAAAAAAACACACAAAAGAGAACAAAATGGCAAAACAGAAAAAGAAACAGATGGAGCAGGTGAGCTTCAGCTGAAGCATTCTACTCTGTCGCCATCTTACCATTCATTTTGACTGGCAAAATGAGCTAATTATAAAACACTGCAATAAGGTGAATGGGTGAGCTTGAAAGACAGGCAGCCAATCAAGTCTCATTGATTTGGAATTGAGTTGTACTGTGAACAAGATCACATTTAACATCAAATGTTTGGGAAATATTCTACACAGAAAGCGTAGTGGAAATCTGGAATTCTTTTGACTGTGTAGTTGCTGAGTCCATTAGAATTTCAAAACTGAGATCAATAGGTTTTAATTGGGTACGGGTATTAAAGGTTATGGATTCAAAGGTGCTATTTGGAGTTATAGATCGACCATTACTATCTAATTGAATAGTGATGCTGAATGGCTACACTTTTTCCTAAATGTCAGAAGGGTAGAAGTTAAAGAAAAATCAGCAGGTGTCAGATTTAGATGTTAAAAACAATGTGGCAATAAATGGCATCACTGCAATAATGACAATTCCAAATAGTCTGTTGGGGAATAACAATTTTCTGTCACTGTCTTTTATGCTAACTCTGCACTTTCAGCTTCTGTTTAATTGTGTAGGCTGGTGTGAGATTGAGTTTTTTTTAACAAATTCGTTTCTATACATGGTGTCAGTATATTTGTGTGACTTCCATATTTACACATTATTGGTGTAGGTGTGGTACTGAATTTAATACAGTCTGTGATGAGGTTTGTTTCTCACACCCCTTCACTGAATGATGTGGCTATGGAACCTTTTATCACTGCATGTGTGTGGGTGGGATGGGCTGCTTTTGCATCCTTACCCCAATGTGTCCAGACGCTTTGAGTGAGTTGACTTTGTACAACAGCCTTGATCTGGAAGTCACAGAAGTGGACCTGACGTCAAAATGGTAACAGATCAAAGACACTCAGTGACCACATTGATTACAAACAGTCTCTCTGATGCCTTTGGGCTTTCATTAACTATTGGATCTTTCAGGGGTAACGTGCTGACATATGGCAATGTGAAAAGAGTGGACGCATCACAATCCACCAACCTGCAGAGAATGGTAAACAAATGTTGACATATCCTCACTACCACGAGCAGGAAAGTATACTGAATGACTTTAAAAAGGTTTCCACATTTTACTCCTTTGACTGACAGAACATAATTTATTTATTCTGCCTTTTAAAACCAAATAAATCTTAAATATATTAGAAAGTATTCAACATCAGCATATTATGCTTTCCTTATGCTTTATCTCATGAACATATGTACCATTCAGTAAATACATAAAATCATTTATAATTTTACATATATCTGTCATTTTAATTAATATTCCTATAATTTGAATATGGATCCATATTTTTAAATGGATAATTTTAATAGATACAATTCTGTCATGTTGGTGTATATAAATCCATTATTTTCAAATAGATATATTATATATCTTTAAATTAACATATTAGGATATAACTGAATCATAAAACGTATTATAAGAATTTAGTGAGCTCAGGGCAGGCAAATGGCAACACCACCACCTGTAAGTTCCTATTCAACTCCCTTGGAACTACATTCCTGTTCCTTTACTGTCACTGGGTCAAAATCATAGAGTTCCTCGTTAATAGCATTGTGTTCTTCAGTGAATCAAGTAATCAGCTCACAAACATCTTCTCACATTGGGAGATAAATGCTGCAATGATCAACATTTATGTCCTATCTATATTACTATTTATACATCTAGATAAGTGCTTACCTGTAGCCAAAACCTTTAGTAGATAATAAATCTTTAACAAGCCTAAAGATTTTTATTAAGTTATACAAAATTCCTCAATTTGCTTATTTTCTTTGTCCATGATTGACAGAGAGCCTGAAATAGATTTCTGAAGGCATTTGATACTGCAAAGGCTGTGGGCCCTGACAATACTCCAGCTATAGTACTGATGATATGCTCTCCGGATTTTGGAGCAACCGTTGCCAATCTGTTCCACTACAGTTGCAATACTGGCACCTACCTGACAATGTGGAAAACTGCTGTGGTATGTCCAGTACATAAGAAGCAGGACAAATCCAACCAAGCCAATTACTACCCCACCAGTCCACTCTCAGTCATCAGTAAACTGATGGAAGATGTCCTCAACAGTGTTATCAAGCAGTATTTGCTCAGCAATAGCTTTCACAGTGGTGCCCAGTTTACTCACCTCATTACAGCCTTGGTTCAAACATGGACAAAAGAGCTGAATTCCAGAGGTGAGGTGAAAGTGATAGGCCCCCTTGACATCAAGGCTGTACTTGACTAACTGTGGAATGAAGGAGCTCCAGCAAAACTGGAATCAGTGGGAATCAGGGGAAAGCTCTCCACTGTTTGAAGTCATAAAAAGAAAAAAATGGATGTGGTTGTTGGAGGTTAGTCATCTCAATTCCAGGGCATCTCTGCAGGAGTTACTCAGGGCAATGTCCGAGGCCCAATCATCTTGAGCTGCTTTATCAATGGTCTTTCCACCATCATAAGGTCAGAAGTGGGGGTCTTCACCGATGATTGTATAATGTTCAACAGCATTCCTGACTCCTCACATACTGGAGCAATCCATGTTCAAACGCAGCAGCAGCTAAATAGCAGAGGTACAGGCACAACTATCCGTCTTCATAACAAAAGCAGAAGGTGCTGTAGGAGCAGCATAACTGAGACAATGACCAGCAGTAGGTTGAATGAATTGAGATGACAACATCCTCATACTTAATCCTCCTTCTCAGATTAAACTTCTTCCTTGTCCCATAAACTTTCCAATCCTAAGCTGCACATGGCACAAGCATGCACTTCTAGCTTTGTACTCCTTCCCTCACCTCAACCTTCACCCAATCTCAAACCTGCTGTCACCAGCCCAGATGCTAACATAGTCCTAGGCCCAGTCATCTTGAGCTGCTTTATCAATGGTGTTTCCACCATCATAAGATCAGAAGTGGGGGTCTTCACTGATGATTGTATAATGTTCAACAGCATTCCTGACTCCTCACATACTGGAGCAATCCATGTTCAAACGCAGCAGCAGCTAAATAACAGAGCTATAGGCACAACAATATTCAGGCTTGGGCTGACAAATGGCAAGAAGCATTTACACCAAACATATACTAGACAATAATCATCTCCAACAAGAGAGAATCTAACTAACCATTGTCCCTTAACAGTCAATGGTGTTACCATAACTGAATCCCCCACTAATAATATCCTAGATTTTACCATTGAACAAAAGCTGAACTTGACTAGTAGTATAAATACAATGGTTATAAGAGCAAATCAGACACTTGGAATCTTCAGCAAGTAACTCACGTTCTGATTCCCCGAAACCTGTTCTCCATCCACAAGGGACACATTGGGAGTGTTATGGAATGGTCCACATTTCTCTGGATGAGCACAACTCCAACAACACTCCAGAAGCTTTCCATGGTGGAGGACAAAGGAGTCCACTTCATTCATATCACATTCACAAATGTCCACCCCATCCATCACCAACACTCAGTAGCAGATGTGTGTAATGTCAATAACATTTACTGCAAAAATTCACAAAGGCTTCTTAGACAGTACCTTCCAAATGCACAAACATTTCTATATAGAAGGGCAGGGGCAGCAGATACATGGGAACACCACTATCTGAAGGTTCCCTCCATACCACTCACCATTTTGAATTGGAAATATATTACCGTTCCTTTAGAATCACTGGATCAAAATCGTGCAACTCCCTCCTTGACAATATTGTGGGTGTACCACAATGGTCTGCAAAGGTTCAAGAAGATAGCTTAGTACCACCACCTTCTCAAGGGCAACTAGGAATGCACAATGAATGCTGGCTCAGCCAGTGATGCCTGTATCCCATTGAATGAATAATAAAAAAAGCCCACACCAACTCCAGAGATAAGTGAATCGAACCAATGCTTATACCAAGAATAATAAGGATCTGTACAGACCCAAAGTCAATTTTGTCTTTAAATAGTTGTAAAGAATTTAAGTTCTCTATTCAATTTCCTCTTCAAATATAGATCCAGCAGATCTTCAGAAAGTTGTGGGTTCCTGTCTCTCTCTCTCCATGGACATGAAAACATAATTCAGGTCGACAATTCAGTACAGTACTGAGGGAGTACTGCAGAAGATATATTCTTCGGTTCAGACTTTAAACTGAGGTCATGTCTGCCTCATTAATAGAATGCAACAAACTCTGATTACATGATTCAAACAGGAGCATGTGTTGTGGCAGGGGGTGAGGAGTTTCACCCGCTTTATACTGCATTCCTCTTGCAAGAAAATTCAACATCCTATTTGCATTCCTAACTACATGCTAACTTGTGATATCTGTATCAAGACACTCAGATCCCTCTGTATTGCAGATCACTGTCCAATTAAATAATATTCACCGCTTTTGTCCTTTCTGCTAAAATGGAAATTCTCACATTTTCCTGTATTATACTTCGTCTACTGATTTTTTGCTCACTAACAACCTATCTAAGCACACACGTTCTGTTTTGGTTCCTCTCCCTCAACTCAACCCTACCTTTGCTCCTTTCAGGCACCCAAGCATTGCCACCTGGTCAGTCAGTGTTGCAGGAGCATGAAGCTGAAGAGAATAGGAAATGAATGATGATTCCATTACCTGTTTTACAAATTTACTTATTTATTTCTGTATCAGCAAGTCTGGCTATGACACAGTCAGTTCCTTCATCCAAATCATCAACAGAGATTAGAGTTGAGACCCCAACATTGATCACTGAAGCAAACCACAATCACAGTTTGTCAACCTGAACATGAGCCATTTATGCCAACTCTCTGTTTCCATTTTCCTTGATGGCAATCAGCAAGCTTTCTGGCAGGCAGCCAAATGCACTAAGCGATTCTGTGTGCACATGCATCAGCCTTTTCCTATAGGCTATTCTATTGAATCCTCAGTTCAATCTAATGCAAGAGAACACATGAAGAACCTTACCCCCTGGCATCTGGCACTTGAGCTATGCTTACCCTCTGCCCTGGCTGTAGGTCACTCAGAGCTGGAAAAGCGCAGCAGGTCAGGCAGCACCCAAGGAGCAGGAGAATCGACGTTTCGGGCATGAGCCCTTCATCAGGAATGGGGAAAGTGTGTCCAGGCAGGCTCAGATAAAAGGTAGAGAGGAGGGACTTGGGGGAGGGGCGTTGGAAATGTGATAGGTGGAAGGAGGTTAAGGTGAGGGTGATAGGATGGAGTGGGGGTGGGGGCGGAGAGGTCAGGAAGAAGATTGCAGGTTAGGAAGGTGGTGCTGAGTTCAAGGGTTGGGACTGAGACAA
>NC_057713.1:108985061-108986975 GCF_004010195.1 Chiloscyllium plagiosum | reverse complement strand
GAACTCAGCAACACCTTCCTAACCGGCAATCCTCTTCCTGACCTCTACGCCCCCACCTCCACTCCAGCCTATCACCCTCACCTTAACCTCCTTCCACCTATCGCATTTCTAACGCCCCTCCCCCAAGTCCCTCCTCCCTACCTTTTATCTGAGCCTGCTGGACACACTTTCATCACTCCTGAAGAAGGGCTCATGCCCGAAACGTTGATTCTCCTGCTCCTTGGATGCTGCCTGACCTGCTGCGCTTTTCCAGCAACACATTTTCAGGTCTGATCTCCAGTATCTGCAGTCCTCACTTTCTCCTTGTAGGTCACTCAGACCATGTGACTCATCATTTGCACAGCCTCTGAAAAATATGCCATATTAGCATGTAGGCTGATGACAGCAGGTTTGAGATTAGGTGAAAGTTGAGGTGAGGGAAGGAGTACAAAGCTAGAAGTGCATGCTTGTGCCATGTGCAGCTTAGGATTGAAAGGTTTATGGGTGAAGGAAGAAGTTTAATGTGAGAAGGAGGATTAAGTATGAGGATGTTGTCATCTCAATTCATTCAACCTAATGCCGGTCATTGTCTTAGTCATGCTGTTCCTACAGCACCTTCTGCTTTTATTATAAAGATAGATAGTTGTGCCTGTACCTCTGCTATTTAGCTGCTGCTGCAATCGATTGTGCAGCACATTTTCCTACAAAAGAGTCCAAATGTCTCACTAAGTTTTGTGCAAGGTATTGGAGTAATGTCATCATAGTTATATAGCTGGCAAAGTGTGCAAACTGTGACATGTGGATGTCAGATTTGCTGCTGTGTTAAAATAGAACATAGAACATAGAAAATTACAGTGCAGTACAGGCCCTTCGGCCCTTGATGTTGCGCCGCCCTAATCTGAAACCCATCCCACCTACACTATTCCATGTACGTCCATATGCTTGTCCAATGACGACTTAAATGCACTTAAACTTGGCGAATCTACTACCGTTGCAGGCAAAGCATTCCATACCCTTACTACTCTCTGAGTAAAGAAACTACCTCTGACATCTGTCTTATACCTATCTCCCCTCACTTTAAAGTTGTGTCCCCTTGTGTTTGCCGTCCCCATACTTGGAAAAAGGCTCTTCCTGTCCACCCTATCTAACCCTCTGATTATCTTGTATGTTTCTATAAAGTCACCTCTCAACCTTCTTCTCTCTAAAGAGAACAGCCTCGAGGCCCTCAGCCTTTCCTCGTAAGACATTCCTTCCATACCAGGCAACATCCTAGTAAATCTCCTCTGCACCCTTTCCAAAGCTTCCACATCCTTCTTATAATGCGGTGACCAGAACTGTACACAATACTCCAACTGTGGCCGTACCAGAGCTTTGTACAGCTGCAGCATAACCTCCTAGTTCCAGAACTCAATCCCTCTATTAATAAAGGCCAAAACACTGTATGCCTTCTTAACAACCCTGTCAATCTGGGTGGCAACTTTCAGAGTGCAGAGAGCAAGACTTGTATGGGAAAAGGGGACAAAATTCAAATTTTAAAAATATGAGGAAATAATCCAACAGAAGAAGAAAGTTAGAAGAATTTTTAAGACTTTTAAAAGATTGGGAATCTCATAACCTAATTGCAGTTTTGGTAAAAGGACATATTAAGCCCACAGCCATAGGGGTTTATTTAAGAGAATGTGCAAGAGTTTTGCATTGTATGTTGTGCTGTGAATGTTGGCACAACATTTGTTTTGTCCACAAAGAAGTGGAAAACTACATCTTGGCTGCATAAGGAGGGAAACCCTTTGGAGGTGGGAAATCATTGATTTTTATTATTAAAATGGAATTGTACAGGCAGATTGTACCATACAAAATGCATCAGGGTAACAGAACAGAGTGCAGATTACAATGCTACAGCTGCATAGAAGATGAAGAGAGATCAGACTTGATGTT
>NC_057713.1:108944288-108984524 GCF_004010195.1 Chiloscyllium plagiosum | reverse complement strand
AAAACCGTGCTGACTGTCCCTGATCAGATTATTCTTTTCTAGATGGTTATAAATCCCATCTCTTTTAACCTTTTCCAACACTTTACCAACAACTGAAGTGAGACTCACTGGTCTATATTTACCAGGGTTGTCTCTACTACCCTTTTTGAACAAGGGAACCACATTTGCTATCCTCCAGTCCTCAGGCACTATTCCTGTAGATAATGATGATTTGAAGATCAATGCCAAAGGCTCGGTAATCTCTTCCCTTTCTTCCCAGAGGATCCTAGGATAGATCCCATCCGGCCCAGGGGACTTGTCTATTTTCACACTCTGCAGTATTTCTAATACCTCTTCCTTGTGAACCTCAATCTCTTCTAGTGTAGATGCAAGTATCTCTGTATCTTCCTCGCCCCAACATTTTCATTTTCTATAGTGAACACTGTTGAAAAATATTTATTTAGTGCTTCCCCTATCTCCTCTGACTCCACACACAACTTCCCACTATTATCCTTGATTAAATGTGAGAATGAGGTGAAATATACATGTGACTTGTAAGTCATGATTGAGAGATAAATTTTATGAGCATTGACCAGTATGTGAGTCAAGTTGTGCAGTTGGTGCAATTTGGCATATAAAAATACAGTCATTAGCTTGACTTCTTCTGTAATGTCATAGAATGTATTGTGACACTCCATCATGTACTAGGGCAACACTGCTGTCAAGGACATCCATAACTATCTGACCGCATTGCCTTCTGAGGGTCAATTTGGAGGACCTTCTGAAATCCTATGAGTTCTATTGTAGTCCTCCAATTTAAAATTCCCAATGGCACATCAGTTCTTTAAAGCTCATTCTCTACTCTCTGAGCCATTCCTGTGTCTTCTCCAGGTGCAATTCCCTTGTCCAATTATTTCCAACATTTGCTCCTATCAAAATTCATTTAAACTTTAATAGATATAGTCTGATTTTAAGTAGTGCAGGCTAGCTTGAACTCATACTGACCTTGCACTATTTTGCCTCCAATACATATAGCACATTAAAACCATGTAACTATGTAGGCAGCATGAAGCTTGTACAATGCCTACATTAGAATGAGTGGATGTTAGTGAATAGAGAATTCGAAATCCCAAACCTGTCTTGCCAAATTTTCTCATGTCGATCCTTTGGTTGTTGATTTCCCAACAGAAAAAAAACAGTTGTCAAATCCTTTAAATACTCAGCCTGCTACTCTCAATCTTCTATATTCAAGGGAATACAAGCCAAATTTCTGCAACTTGTCCTTATATTCTAACCCTCTACACCACTATATCTTTCAAATCTTATATGAATGTCATGCTATAATGCCTATTACCATAGTCAAGACCATCAAATTGAGCTCTTAATGAAAGATCAATGATTTACCTCAACAAGCACTTCTGCAACTGGCTATTCAGGTGGTACAGTCTGTCTTAGACAGGATTTGGAGGTGCCATTGTTGGACAGGTTATAGTCCAACAGGTTTATTTGGAAGAACTGAAATTATATATTGAAAAAGACCTGGAATGTTTGTAAAGCCTCTCATCTTTCGGAATGACCATGTTGGCGTCAAGTTTTTCATATGTAAATCCCAGAACTTTTTCTTAAAGTTACATTCTCAAGTGAACTTTAACAATAGGTGTCATGTCAGCCCAGATAATTATTCTAGGTGTAAGGTGCCCTCTGTGAGGCTGTCTGTGCCCCAATGTTCAGACTGATTCTAATCTAAAAACGGGATTTACAGAATCTTACATGGATTCATGCAGTTTTTGAGCAAAATAAAATGTAATTCTGCAAGTACAAATTCACCCCACAAAGGGGTGTGTGTGTGGTGTGCAGTGGGCTCACCCAAGGTCCCGGTTGAGGCTGTCCCCATGAGTACTGAATTTGGTTATCAACCTCTGCTCGCCCACTTCAGTTGTTGCCTGTCCTGAAGTCTGCCTTGGAGGATGGTCACCCGAAGGTACGAGGTTGAATGTCCTGACCCATGGGGATGGCCTCGACCGGGACCTTGGGTTAATGTCACACTGCAGGTGATGCCATTGCACTACACACACACACACACACACTCCTGCAGGCCCATACACTCACGTAGACCCTCTCTCATACACAAGCTCTCTCTCATATGCTAACACATAGAAACCCAAAACTGCATGAATCCATGTAAGAGTCTGTAAATCCCTTTTTTAGATTAGAATCAGTCTGAACATTGGGGCACAGACAGCCTCACAGAGGGCACCTTACACCTAGAATACATTATCTGGGCTGACATGACACCTATTGTTAAAGTTCACTTGAGAATGTAACTTTAAGAAAAAGCTCTGGGATTTACATATGAAAGAATTGAAACCAACATGGTCATTCTAAGAGAGACTTAACAAACAATCCAGGTCTTATTCAATACATAATTTCAGTTGCAACATACTGTAACCTTTTAACATAAAGTCTGTGTCTTATGATCTTATACTCCACAACCACCTGATGAAGGAGCAGCACTCTGAAGGCTAGTGCTTCCAAATAAACCTGTTGGACTATAACCTGGTGTTGTGTGTCTTGACAGATTTTCTGGTATAACCTTGGAGCAATTGATGAAATATCCCTGATGTCTTCTTTCATTAAAAGCAGTGAGAATAGAGACAGGAAATGAAGCTGCATGTGTATCATCCGGAATTTCTGTGTATGTGTGGCAGGGCTTTTTTTCGTATTCAATTATAGAGTGATGAGCTGTACAATCTGCATTCTTTCAACCAGGGATGTTATGGAATGCACTGAAGTAGAATGTTGAGAAAGAAAGGAAATGAAGCAGTAAGAGTCCTCACTATGTTAAGTGTTTGTGGCATGTTTACATAGCACATGAATGACTACATCAAGCATAGACATATGTAAGTCTGATGACATACCAGAATATAAATGAATAAGGAAATTTATCATGTCTGTGTCTTCACTTAGTCATGTCTTGAACTCTAATCCCAAAGTTTGTGCAGAACACTTTATTTCCATTCTTACCTCAAAGCTTGTGATGGTACCTTATATGGTAAATTTTCAAGTTTAGTTAATGAGCATAAGAATGAATGGGCCTTTTGACAGGCATACAATCCTCCACACTCAATATTCTCCCCTGCCCAAGAGCAGAAGGCTGCTTGTCATAGCTCTTAGTTAGGATCCTTAATGAGTGCTAACTTACAGCAAAGGGGCAGGCAAGTCAGAGGACTTCCTTGTGAGAATGCTTCTGTACTTGAAAAAGTGCCATTTACATCTATACAGGCATCTAAACATTGTTGCTCTGCTGTACTAGTTCTTTTACATTGCTAGTCTGTGCCAGCTAGATTTGGAGAAGTAACTTAAGACAGATACACATACTCACACTTTCTCACAGACACTCATAACTATGGCCCACAGGATTGGGACAGTCTTAACAGCACCAGACATTGGATAATGATGATTTAAGACTGTGAACCTATGTTGATTTGAATTGGATTCAGATTTAAAGACATGGTATATTTGCGTAGCTATCTTTCTGATAGTGGCTTAACTAGAACTAGCACAGTGGCTCAGTGGTTAGCATTGCTGCCCTACAGCACCAGGCACTCAGGTTCAATTCCACCCTTGGGTGACTTTGCGGAGTTTGCACATTCTTCCTGTGTCTGTGTGGGTTTTGTCTGGGTGCTCCGGTCTCCTCCCATGTTCTAAAGATACACAGGTTAGGTGGATTGGTATGCCAACTTTACCATAATGTCTAGGTCGATTGGCCATGGGAAATGCAGGTTTACACAGATGGGGTAGATCTGGTTTGGGATGCTCTTCGGAGGATCAGTGTGGAGTGAATGGGCGGAATGGCCTGCCCCCACACTGCAGGACAAAATCTATTGCTTTATCTAATATAGACAAAGGCAATAAGTGTATAGCTAAAATTCAAAGCACCAACTGCCAAATGATACATAAGCAGAAGATGGCTGAAAATAAACAGTAGGTCTGGCAACATCTGTGAAGATAGAACCAGAGTTAAAGATGGAGTCTTGCCACAGTTCCTGCCATTGGGAACCTGAATTTGGTCAATTTGCCATTGCTTTCTTTCAGAACAAACTAGATATTATTCTGCCTCTGGGTTCTCCCAATGAGGGAAAAAAAGCTTCCACCAGCACAGCACACCTCAGGGCAACAGACCTTGCAAGTTCATTTATTCTGCTCCTTCCAGAAGCCTCACATACCCATCCAAACAGCTAACACTCTCACTTTAACTGACAGAATTTCCCTCTCACAATCCTTCCTCATTTTCCCAGAGAAGAGGGCTTTGTCTTAAGAAGAGAGATGGAGCAGTTTAGGCTTATAATTTCTGGAGTTTAGATGAATGAGAGGAGATCTAATTGAGGTAAATAAGATGCTAAAGGAAATTGACACAGTAGATGTGAAAAGGATATTCTCTCAAGTGGGCAATCTAGAATGAGGTGTCATTTTTAGGATAAGGTCTGTAAGAAAGATGAAGAGAAACAATATCTCTCAAAGGATCATGAATCTGTGGAATTCACTCCCCCAAAGTGTGGTGTATTTTGGAACATTGAAAATTTTAAGGAGGAGATAGACAGATAGTTAATTGGTAATGAATTGAAGGGTAATGGAGAATGGGCAAGGGAATGGAATTGAGGCCGGACATAAGATCAGTCACAATCATACCAAATGATAGAGCAGGCACAAGGGGATTATTACCTTTTCCTGCTCCTAGTTCTCATGTCCTTGGGAGTTTGAGTCCCCTAAGGTACTAAGGTGCTCAAAAATGTTGAGAGATTCTCTGATTCTCTGCCTATAGATACTGTGTTGGGTGTTTCATCTGCTTCCAGCTGGGTCTTTGGGTCTCTATGGAGCGGCTTGCTGCTGGAGTATTTGGTAATGGTGTTGACCTTGCCCTTGACACAAAGCAGATATGGAAGATGGAATCTGCATAAGCTGCTGCCATGCTGTGGTGAATGTCAGCAGTGGGCAAGTTAGTTGCAAGTGGATGTATTGCAAACAGCTGAAGATCCTTTCAAGAGATTAGCAATTGTCTTTCAAGTAATGAAAGCCCTCTCTGAGTGAAGAAATTACTTGAACAGCAGTCTCTTAGTGATAATGACTGGAACTCTTCGGTATAACTGATCAAAGACTTTCCCGCTTGACAGTTTCGCTGCTGAACCTCTTCCCTTTGTGAGGTTCTGCTTTGATGACCCTGGTGAGCTGCAGACAGTGTGTGGAACCTCTGAATTGTTGCAAAAGAAAGAATTCATGATTAAAAAGACTACAAACTGCCTTTTGAATTACCTGAATTACTATATATCGTTTGGAAAATTATTCATGTGGACATTGCTAGTGAAGCCAGTTTTTATTGCCCATCCCTAATTGCTCTTGAAAAGGTTAAAATGGTCAGATCCACTAATGATGGAGATAGTTATTGTGTGGCTGAATATTACCTGCCACCAAAGCTTAGATATTATACTATACTTGGTTGTGGACTGCATCTGTACCTGAGGAGATGGAAATTGTGCTGAACATTAGGCAATCATCAGCAAACATACCAGCCTGATCTTATGATGGAGGGAATGTAATAGATAAAGCAGCTGAGTATTGTTGGGTCTATGACACTACCCTGAGGAACTGCTGCAGAGATGTCTTGTGACTAAAATAGCTTAACAACCACAGCCATCTTCCTTAGTGCTAGGTATGGCTCCAACCAGTGGAGTGTTTTCCTCCCTGCTTTCCATTGACTCCAGTTTTTGTTTGGCCTTTTTGATGGCACATTCAGTTAAGTGCTGCTTTGATATCTAGGATGGTCACTGTTGACTTTAGCTCTTTTGTTCATGTTTGACCTAAGCCTGTAATGAGATCAAGAGCTAAGTTGCCTTATAGAACCCAAACTGAGCATCAATGAGCAGGTTAGTGTTACCTAAATGGTGCTTGATAGTATTGTTCAACACCCTTTGTCATTTTGGTAATGATTGAGAGCAGACTGATTGGGCAGTTGACTTGTCCTGTTTTTTGTGGACAGGACAGACCTGTGTAATTTTCCACATTGCTGGGTAGCTGCCAGTGTTGTAAATGTAAGGAACAACTTGGCGAGCTTCATAGCTAGTTCTGGAGCACACATCTTTGTACAATTGTCCCAGTGCTGTCAGGGCCCATAGCATTTGCAGTGAGTTGTTTAACTGTCCACCACTATTTACAACTAGATGTGGCAGGACTGCAAAGGATAGATCTGATCCATTGGTTCTGTAGTTGCATAGCCCTGTCTATCTCTTATTCCTTATGTTGATTGGCACATAAGCAATCCTGTTTTGTAACTTCACCAGGTTGACTTCACATTTTCGGTAAGCCTGGTGCAGCTCCTGGTATGCCCTCCTGCACTCTTCATTAAACCAGGATTGATCCCCTGATTGATGATGATGACAGAGTGGAGGCTATAGCAGCTATGAGGTTACAAATTGTGGTTGATTATATTTTACAATTACTGATGGCTCATAGGGTTAGGCATTCTTGAATTGCTAGATCTGTTCAAAGTCTATCCCATGCAGCATGGTGGTAGAGATGCACAGAACAATATGGTGGGGGTATACTCAATGTGAAAAGTAGACTTCATCTTCATCTTCACAACATATGTTATGGTCATGGAATGATGCATATGTGGCAGCTAGATTGGTGAGGATCAGAGCAAATTAGACATGCCCCCCCCCCCCTTGTTGGTTCACCAGCTATCACCATGTCAGTCTAGCAGCAACATCCAAGGTGGTGGTGCCAAGCCAATCATGATGATTAACATTAAATTCTGCAACCAAGTACATCCTGTGCCCATTCCACTCTCTATTTCCTCCACCTGACGGTAAAAATGAGAGAGGAATGATTCATCATCTGAGATGGAATTGGGGCTGTGATATATTGTGGTCAGCAGCATGTTTCTTTTTCAATGTTCAACCTGATGCCATGAGGCTTTGTGGGGTCCACAGTCAATATTGATGGCTCCCAGGCAATGCCAGAAACATAGCACTCCAAAAGCTTGTGATTTCAAACAAGCCTGTTGGACTATAACCTGGTGTTGTGTGACTTCTAATCGAAGTCAATGCCAGCAGCTACATGGGAATGATACCACCTGCATGTTTCCCTTCAAGCCACTCACCATCCTGACTTGGAAATATATTACTGTTTCTCCACTGTTGCTGGCTCAAAACCATTTCTATCTACTTGACAGCCTGTAATATAGGAATGATACATTAGTTTATTATTTGAATTCAACATTAACTTCCCCTTAATATCTTGTTTTTTCTTGTCTATTTATCTTGCTACATGATTATGTAGCTACATTTTTAACTTGCTACATGCTACATTTTTAACTTGATTACTGAATCTATTTATGATTTTTTTGATGTAGGCTACAATACAATTCAACATTCAGACCACAAATGTGTCCCTTGAATAAGATATCATCATCAATGATTGATTCCCAGTGACGTCAAAAGACAAATGTTTTCCCACATGGAGATTACCCCCTGTACTGGTTTTCTTTCAACACATTTTAATTTAATTAGCGTTTCACAGGAATGGGAATTTGAAATCTAGAAATTCAATTGCTCTTGAAAACAGACATGATGCGCAGAATGTTATACAGGTCATCCTGCTATTACGTGTGTTTTGTAATCGCAAATTTCCTGGAATGTGACTGATGAATTGGGGACATGGTTTCTAAAGCGCAAACTTTCAAAACCTGTGTTGGCTGTAACATGATTACATCACCAACACTTTAAGCACTGTTTCTATAGCATGATTCTTCTGTAAAGCAGAGTTGCACGAGAACACAACCATTGCATTATGGAAGAACTACAAGCAGGGCTCGAAACAAATTGAGCTTTGGCAAGATTGTGGCAGAATCAAACACAAGTCCAATGAGGCCTATCTCGATATTGGAAGAAACCTGCAGCATCTTGAATGCATCTACAAGGCAGCAAGGTGAGTTTCAAGATAGGCAGTGGCAAATTACCAAGTAAGGGGGATTACAGCTTGTTAAATACCTTTTTAGCAATAAAACTCACCGCATTAATATTCAGCTTCCTAATCTATCAAACACATCAAACCAGGTACACTTTGAGAATTCTTGATACAGAAGTCAGAGCAGGTAGCTGACTTCTTCAAATCACTGCTGGATATGAACAGCCTCCATATTACTCAACACATAACAGCATCTCAGGGCATGATCTTTGGGCACAAGCTACACACACCCCTCATCCACAGACATTGGAATCCAATGTTTGCTAATGCCTCATGATCCTCATGGCACTTATAGGGCATTCAGGAAACACAGACTTGCAATACTGGGTGCATCCGCGACTTGCATTGAAATGCTGCAGCAATGACACTTTGCATGCAGGGAAAGGCATCTAGCTCAGGATTGAACCAGGCTGCTCACTTTCTTCTTTAGAGCTGGCTCACCTAGCACCTACCTAAGTGCTAGCTGCATCCCTGCCTTGCTTATCATGCTGTGTCATGCTTATTCACATGTTGGTGCTTCAGAGCTTAAAGGCTGTCAGTATTTCCACAGTCACACAGACAGGATGTTTGTCATGCTTATCAGTGGGGATCATGGTGGGGGTGGGGGGGAGAACATCTTGCTACACAGCACACAGAGACGTCAATCTAACACCTACAAAGTGTTCCAGCTGCCTCAGCATTTTTTCAACCAAATGGTCATGTTGGAATTGATGAGGGCTGATACTTAATACAGTCAAGGCGTGACTACTATCAATCTGAGGACCTTGCACCATTAGTCACAGGTACAGAGTCCAGGATCTTGGTCATAGTCAGTCATTCACCCAGTCCCCAGGCATGGTCAGGGATATGTCTAACTACAGTGCAGGGGGTTGGTCTGTTCTGTCGGACCATCATAAGCAATCAGAGACATTATGCATTGTATATTGTCCATCGGGAAGCTGCAAACACAATGCTCATGACTTAGTCAGTCATGTCAAGAGGCAGCTTGCTGAAGTTCTGGATTAGTGGTGCTGGAAGAGCATAGCAGTTCAGGCAGCATCCGAGGAGCAGTAAAATCGACATTTTGGGCAAAAGCCCTTCATCAGGAATAAAGGCAGAGAGCCTGAAGCGTGGAGAGATAAGCTTTTTACCTAGCTTGCTGAAGTTGGTTAGAGGCTTTGTTAAAGACAGTCCTGGTGATCCATCCATTGATTATTGAGGGGAATACAAGAGGGTCCTGTAGGGACAGCTGATGGATCACAGCCAAAATGTATGCTGCAGTAAAACAGGCATTGTGAAAATAGCAGCTGATTTGTTCCAACCAAATAAGAGTCTGGAGCAACTACAATCTTACTTAGAATACCAGACTGACAATCTGCCAAGTCTGCATCCTCAGAGCACTGCTGTACAGTAGTGAAAGCTGGATAATATAATGCGAGGCAGGAGAAAAGGCCACCAGATAGTTTTCAGTCTCAGATATCTCCACAGCGTCTTGTGGCAGTAGAACATTATACACACAGAAGTCCTGGAGCATACCAATTCCATCAACATTCATTCACTACTAACCCAATATTATCTGTGCTGTCTTGACCGCGTTCATCAGATGGATAATAGCTGTATGCCCCAAGTCCTCCTCTGTGGAGAACTGGCTATTGGATTATAATCTACAGGATATCTTCCCTCTGCTACAAGGACACTTGCGAGTTGGAAACAGTGAGGCTGACTGTTGGATGGACGTGAAGGGTGTGAGAAGAAGCAGAAAGTCCAGCTGTTCAAGAAGAGGGCCCAGAGAAAACAAAGTCTAGCAAATCTTGCATCTTTTCAATCCATTGTCTTTCTCTTCAACGTGTGGCAGACAGTCCCTTGCCAGTGTGGGGCTCGAGAGAAATGCCAGTTTAGGAGCAACTAGCTTCTTACAAAAATGAGACCATCAAGGCATAAACCATCATCACAGAGTACTGCCTAACATAATGTGTTGAATCTGCAAGGCGCAAACAGTTAAGCTGTACCCTTTGGGATTAAATGAAATGAAAACAAAGAAAATGAGAACAACCACAAAGTGAAAGGAGGCACGCAAGAAGCAGTGATATATAATTAGGAGGCAGTGTTGAATAATTGATAGGCAGAGACATTAAGGTGTTCACATAATGATAGGGCTAAAAAGCAAGTCACACCTATATCAGCGATGAAAAGATTTCCATGTTCAATGAAGGTAAGCTGTAATTGGCTGAGATACATTACCAAGAGCAATATTTTAAATAAAATAGATTCTGTTATGGAAGGATAAATAAAGGAAAAATTTAAAAATAGAATATATTTGGTCTTTTGAAATCCTATCAGGAGCAGATTATGCTATGCAAGGACATTGTTGCCATTTTAAATAGCTTTGTTGACAAGGAATTTTATTGGTGTTTGCTGTAAATTAAGACCCTTAAGATGCCAGTCTTGTCTGTAATGGGAAGGAGGAGGGGAATGTCTTACAGGCATGGAGATTGCAAAAGGCCAGTGATGATTCTGATAGCTTTTTCAAAATTATGTAAGGTTTGGAGAGGTTGATGAACAAGTGACTGTCTCCATCGGTAAATTTGTAACAAGGAGGCAACAGACAGATCAATAAAGGGGAAATTCAAAGCAGATGAACTGCTTTGCCAAATGTGCCCATATTTAACGATATTTGACAGAGAATTAGACAGGTATTTGATAAGGAAAAATATAAAAATATGTAGGTAAATGATACTGACAATTGCACTTGATGACTGAGCCTTAGTGTGGATATGTTACAATACTTATCTCTTTATAAGTAGAGTCATAGAGTCATAGAGATGTACAGCATGGAAACAGACCCTTCAGTCCAACCCGTCCATGCCGAGCAGTTGATCTTCCGTAATTACACCGGCACCACTCCCCACCTCTTCCTCTGCTACATTGATGACTGCATTGGCGCCACCTCGTGCTCCCGCGAGGAGGTTGAGCAATTCACCAACTTCACCAACACATTCCACCCTGACCTTAAATTTACCTGGACCATCTCCATCTCCATTAATGACGACCGACTTGACACTGACATATTTTACAAACCCACCGACTCCCACAGCTACCTGGATTACACCTCTTCCCACCCTACCTCTTGCAAAAATGCCATCCCGTATCCCCAATTCCTCCGCCTCCGCCGTATCTGCACCCAGGAGGAGCGGTTCCACCATAGAACACACCAGATGGCCTCCTTCTTCAGAGACCGCAATTTCCCTTCCCACGTGGTTAAAGATGCCCTCCAACGCATCACGTTCACATCCCGCACCTCCGCCCTCAGACCCAACCCCTCCAACCGCAACAAGGACAGAACGCCCCTGGTGCCCACCTTCCACCCTACCAACCTTCGCATAAACCAAATCATCCGCCGACATTTCCGCCACCTCCAAACAGACACCACCACCAGGGATATATTTCCCTCCCCACCCCTCCCCGCCTTCCGCAAAGACCGTTCCCTCCGTGACTACCTGGTCAGGTCCACGCCCCCCTACGACCCACCCTCCCATCCTGGCACTTTCCCCTGCCACCGCAGGAACTGTAAAACCTGCGCCCACACCTCCTCCCTCACCTCCATCCAAGGCCATAAAGGAGCCTTCCACATCCATCAAAATTTTACCTGCACATCCACTAATATCATCTATTGTATCCGTTGCTCCCGATGCAGTCTCCTCTACATTGGGGAGACTGGACGCCTCCTAGCAGAGCACTTTAGGGAACATCTCCGAGACACCCGCACCAATCAACCAAACAGCCCCGTGGCTCAACATTTCGACTCCCCCTCCCACTCTGCCAAGGATATGGAGGTGCTGGGCCTCCTCCACCGCCGCTCCCTCACCACCAGACGCCTGGAGGAAGAACGCCTCATCTTCCGCCACGGAACACTTCAACCCCAGGGCATCAATGTGGATTTCAACAGTTTCCTCATTTCCCCTTCCCCACCTCATCCTAGTTTCTAACCTCCAGAAACTCGATCCCCTGACCTGTCCGGACTTGTCCGACCTGCCCAGCTCCTTTTCCACCTATCCACTCCACCCTCTCCTCCCTGACCTATCACCTTCATCTCCTTCCCCACTGACCTATTGTACTCTATGCCACTCTCTCCCCACCCCCACCCTCCTCTAGCTTATCTCTCCACACTTCAGGCTCTCTGCCTTTATTCCTGATGAAGGGCTTTTGCCCGAAACGTCGATTTTGCCTGTCCCCGGATGCTGCCTGAATTGCTGTGCTCTGCTAACTCAGAAGGACAATGGAACAGATTCAGGAAAACATAAATGGACCGATATCAAAGAACTAGTTTGAAGTAAAAAAGGCAGAGAAGGAAAGAAATAACAGCAATGACGTTACGCTTATCTCTCCATGCTCCAGGCTCACTGCCTTTATTCCTGAAATGTCGATTTCGAAGCTCCTTGGATGCTGCCTGAACTGCTGTGCTCTTCCAGCACCACTAATCCAGAATCTGGCAAATAACATTGTTGCCACACAAATGCCATGCGATAACCATCTCCACAACAGAATCTGACTATTGTCCATGACATATCAGTGGCATTACCATCAACGAATCCCCTACCACCATTAACCTGAAATATGAATGTGTTAAGCCATATAAATAATGTGGCTACAAGAGCATGTCAAAGCTACACATCCTGCAGTGTGTTACTCCTGACTCCACAAGGCCTGTCCACCATCTACAAGGCACAAGTCTGTAGTGTGATGAAATACTCCCCATTTACCTGGATGCTTGATGCATCAGCTACAGTAATGAAGCTTGACACCATCCAGGACAAAGCAGCCTTCTTGACTGGCACAACATCCACAAATATTCATTCCCTCCACCACCAACACTGAGTAGCAGCAGTGTGTACAGGATGTACTGAAGAAATTTACCAAGACTTCTTAGGTAGCACATGACCATTACCATATAGAAAGTCAAGGACAGATATAGGCTTCAAGTTCCCCTCCAAGCCACTCACCATTCTGACTTATAAATATAATCGCTGTTTCTTCAATGTTGTTGAATCAAAATCCTGAAGCTCCTACACTGATAATACTGTCTATGTTTCTGAACCAAATATAGTATAGCAGTTCAAGAAGGCACTTCACCACTTTCTCAAGGGCGCGTATGGATGGGTAATGAATATTGGCCCGGCCAGCAAAGTCAACACAGTGAAGCCTATCAACGAATTTTAAAAACCCGGAGGATTATATTTACAACTGAGACAGATGGATTTTTGGTCTAAGGGAATAAATGGATATGAGAAGTGGGCAGAAAACTAGATTTGAAGCCAAGATCAACTGTGATTGTACTGGATGTCAGAAAAAACTCAATAAGCTGAATTTACTCTTATTCCCTATATTCTTATGTTCAGTACACATTGTATGAAGAAATACTTTGTGATGTTACTCATTATGGCTTCATTTCACTTTAAGAAAATGTCCCTCTTTCTGGGCTCTCTGTCACTAGAGGAACTAACTTGTCCCCCTCTACCCTATCAAATTTTTTGATCATTTTAAGCATCTCAATTAAATCATCCCTTAATGTTCCATATAGTGCACCCTCTCCAATGCTATTATATCATCTTAGGGTGAAATCGTAGTGTGAAATGTCCGGGGCTGCCAGCAATACTCTGATCTGTCTTCTTTAAGTCTGACTTTATAATTGTTAGCTTAAAAACGTGTTGCTGGAAAAGCGCAGCAGATCAGGCAGCATCAAAGGAGCAGGAGAATTGACGTTTTGGGCATAAGCCCTTCTTCAGGATTCCTGAAGAAGGGCTTATGCCCAAAACGTCGATTCTCCTGTTCCTTTGATGCTGCCTGATCTGGTGCGCTTTTCCAGCAACACATTTTTAAGCTCTGATCTCCAGCATCTGCAGTCCTCACTTTTTCCTTTATAATTGTTATAATAGTTGACTTTATAATTATCCACATTGAACTTCAAGTGCCACAGTTTTGTCTACTCACTTAATCTTTGAATGGTCTTTTACAACTTTCTGTTCTCATCTACATTACTTACTGTAGTAATGTTGCTGCTAGTTGCAAGTCATTGGTATTATTGCACTGCACTATAAGTGAACTCATTATGATATTGTAATAGTAATGACCTGAATTATACTTTGTTAGCATCATCCAAGTATCTGTCCTGATCTGTTTTATTTTCCATTCAGTGTGTCCCATCCATTACCTCACATCCTTTTCATGTCTCATTTCTCAGCCCAGTCATCTTACCACAGTTTTGATACTTGTGACCCATCTGTGTTTTTCCAGGTCTGCCGCACTTCCCCCTTCTTTCAGTTCTGCCCACATGTCTGCTCACTGACATCCACAATTCATGATTCAATCAGTTCTCTACCTGAAAAACCACAGACAAAATACAGGAAAACAAAGTGAACAACTTATTTTATATCACTGAAAAATTATTTTCTCAGACTTGAACTACTTTATCAATAGATGATTGATAAATAATTGAAATTCTGGCTGCCTGTGTGAGATTCACATTCAAGAGTTTCTTAATATATCCTATCAGGCCATTATGTGCAGTTTGAGAATAGAATCAAAGAATCATTACAAGCATTTCATTTGCAATTTTATATCCAATTCCCTTGTGGATGTTTATGCTTGGGAATCTGTTCATGACAATCTGGAAATGCAGGAATTGTTGTTGCCCTGAAAGCTGTCATGTTCAGAAAAGATGATAAGGTCTTGGCTATGTTTGCCAACAATTACTGAAGCTGCTTATTGTGTGATAATTCTCACGCTAGCAGTCATAGATCTAAAACTACACATATTCTAAAAAAAAAGACAAAGAAATGGTATGTAAAATATTTTTGCGAGTTAATGCAAGATGGTCAGACAACATCTTTTAATGAAACAGAAAATCAGTAAGAGGAATTATTTAGCAGTTTGAAATATGTTATTCCAGATGGTAAAAGAGTAAACCTTAGTTTGTCAGGATACATCATAGTTTCTTGCAAAACCTTTCCATTCACAAGCCTGCATAATTACAAGACATGCAAATAGCCTTCCAGCCCTTCACTACATGAAGCAGTTCAACAGTCAGCAGCTGGTAACTCATCGCATATTTGACATATTTGCCAACTTTAATAGCTCCCAAATATGGATTCAAGCTCCTCAGACATTCCCATAGTATTTAAACAGTGTCTTGACCACAGCAGACAGTTTGCTTCAGTAAATACTCTATAGCATTGCTTCGGCAGACAGCACAGGTAGAAACATGTGAGGAATCACCTTCGTAGACCTGTAATGGATGACTCATTATTTTGGTTACAGCCTGTCAACAACCCAAACCATTAATGACCTTGTAGTATTAAATGGGGTAGAAAAAAAGAGTTGAGTCAATTGGCATGCCCACTCAGTACATAGATCAAATTAATAAGGATGAGCAAGGTGACTCACACAGAAACATGTTAAACTGTTTTGTTTCAATATCAATTCAATGTGAGTCCCTTTTTTTAACTATACGTGGGAAGCTGGAGAGGTGGAGAATGCGTTGAAGAAATTGATATTGTCAGTATCTTTTCTCATCAATGTAACTGCCATTAAACAGGTGATTCTGACATTCAATGCGTGTTTCTGTAGTAAGTATAAATCTTGGCAGGTCAACATAAAGACTATTGTTAGTAATAGATGTGAACCGACCTTGAGACCCTGGCCTGCCAATTGCTTGGCTCAGGAATGGTAGCAAAAATATTTATAGGAAGAAAAAGTGTGTGGAATGTTCAGTTAAGTGAAACAGAGAAATAATACAAAGAGCTTAGTGTATTGCATATTATCTAATGCATTGGTTCAAATGTATTCCATGGAGGAAAGCACAAAGAATAATACAAAGGCAATAGTGTATCACACAGAGACTAATACATGACCCAGCATTTGTTACACTTGTTATACTGAATAGATGATAACATGCTTCTGAGTACCTGGTAATAAATTTGGTGTAAAGTACAGTCGGTTCTGTTATAACACGTGTTTCTTCAACGCGAATTGGCTTTAAGGCGATTGAAGAATTTATACCGTTATTTGTAGAATGCGAATTTTCCTCACCTGTATTGGCTTCCAGTCCCAGTAGTTCAAACTCCGCTGCTGTTGTGCGATTTTCTTATAATGGGAGATGGCACAAGAACACAAGTATTGCATTAAATCAGAATGGACTGTATTAAAAGCTAGTCATGTTGAAGAAAATGTTGGAAATCGTAAGATGATTTATGATCACCTTTTGAAACCCACAATGCATCAACAATTTCAACAAGTAATTTTCAATTTCATAGATGTGAGTAAAGAGGATATGGTGCAATCATTTCCCTTTTTCTTTTGCAGATAGTGGGTTAGATATGATACAATAATGGATGACTTCCACAATATTGTCACATAATATGAGCTAATATAATTACAGAATTAAAGGACTGAAGCTTTTGGTTTTATGTTGAATTGTGTCAATTGAACCTTGCTGTGACGCAAGGTGAATTTTCTTAGTGCACCTTATCTAACTTACTAACTGATGTTAGGACTCTCATGGAGACGATCATACCCAATGTCTGCCACTTGTTACCACATGCATTTCTCAGAGCAACTCGTCTCTCAGCTGAGGTCCAGCTAAGATGAACATCCCTTGTGGTTGGCCATCTTCCAAAGCCCACTGCACACTGTAGGTGTACCATTATGAAGCAGTGCTGTACAGTTGTGGAAGGAGTGGGGAGAGATGGTAGATAAATGAAGGCTGACACTATCCTTTGCTGAGAGAATCCTGGAGTCCCATGTGGAGAGGTGATGGAGAAAAGAGGGGTCTTTTTCCCAAAGGACCAGCAGAGGAGATCATGCATCGTGAACATGCCAGCATGATCGGAATCCTCCGCCTGGGTCAGTGACATATCCAGGTTGAGGAGGTCTGTCAGCAGTGGAGGAAGGAGATCAGTGATCTCTGCTGACCACACTTACGTCCCACCTTCGCTTCTGACATTTCTTCTGTTGCATGGAACACCTTCTATCAGTCATTATCATTACTCTGCATGCTCCTACACAACTAACACTGTATGCATTCCACACTGACCCCTCACCCCCCTTGGAAAACTTCAACCTGTTCTCCCATACAAACCAGCCCTAACAGCCATGCTGCCAATTTGCATCTTACTCATTTGGCCCTTTATGTTATTACAGGAAAAAGACATCCCATAACAGGGTGGAGTGATGTTGGACAGGTGGTGGGCTACCAGATATCCATATCCTCACCCCATCCAAGGAAAGGGTACTCATCCTGGCAGGGGAAGACAGGAATTAATCCAACATGGATGTGGAGGCATACATGTCCTGACATCCAAGGTAGAAGCATGGCACTCCACTGTAACAGTTACATTAAACAAGTATCAAACATCAAGATTAAGCTGTAGCTGCAATTTATTTTGCTTCAAGGGTTGCCCAACCAAATTTCAAGGCACAACAGGTTCTGTGACGCCAAGCTCCCTCCATGCCATCTGCAGAGCAGGAGAGTTCAGCTCAGCACAGTGGGAGGGAGAGAAGAACAAAGGTCAATGTGTGAGTGATGACTGTGAAACTCATGTGAGTAGAATGTGCAGCATTTAATGTGATATAAATTAATTTTCGTTGAGCATACAATGTGATGCACAAACAACGTTGTATTGAGAGTTTGGTTTTCATACAATGTTAGCTCAATAGTTAATACATTTCATAAACCATGGTGTATCAATATGTTATTATCCCCATCTTGCACTCTGTGGCATCACTCCTTGGCCAATAATGAGGCACAATGGTTGGGGTGGACGATGAGTGCAGAATGCATGATGTGGGAGCAGGGGCAGCAGTGCATGTGCTTGGTATCAGCTCACTCTGATATAAGACCACCCACCCTCTCATCATTGCCTATGTTTTGCTGGCTGGGTACACAGGAGAGTGTACCCAGGAACTGTGTACACTCCCCACTCTGACTGTGACAAAGAGGTGCAACCAAGATGGCCAATGCTGCAGGGTGGCCCAGGGAGTAGGCACCATTTTTGCCTGTGTTGCCACGGTAATGCGTTGGTATCAATGTTGTTTGACTGAGAATGTTCGGTGACCAATTGCAGATGCAGTGTACTCCCTCATAAATTGGCTCAGTTGTCCCACAAACTACAAGTGCCTTCACAGCTTCTCAACATTGCACATGTATGCTTTAAGTTTGGAATGATAGCTAGTGGTCCTCTACTAGTAGGTCCCAGTGTCAATGTTAACAAGCTACTGATGCTCCCAATGTCACCCTCTTCTTTCTACGTGCCAATTATACTAACCCCACAGATTTCACCTGTCCTCAGGTCACCATCCAAACCAAACACATATGCCTACACATGTTTACTTGTCCTCTCCTTCCCAAGCCCAACTTCCCCTTGCCCTGGCACCCTTCCCTCCCTCAACCTTTGCCCTTAATGGAGGCAATGGGATGTCTGTAGCCCACTATCTCAAGAGACCTGACCTGCCAGTATGGCTGTCACCTGTTCAGATCTTCAGCTAGTGGGCACACTGGCTCCTCATTGTGCCATTCCTCCCCATACTCCCCAGAGACCTGATCCTGAAGCAGGGAGGCCTGACCCCCCAAGCCCTGAATGGATGTCTGACTGTGGCAGAAGTCCACAATTGGTATGGGAGGCAGCCCTTGGCTGATCGTGCTGGACTCCTATGATTGAGGATGCCCTCATGGATTTCATTATGGATGACTCCACTAAAACTTGCAGACATGTTGCTCTGTTTGCTGCAAATGCCGTATGTTTTAGTACAAACACAGAGGCCCAATGATGCAGGTGCTAGACTGATGTGCCAAACAATGTAAGGCAAGAGACACATGCCATTGACTTCAGTCTACTGCACAACAGGGCCAGGTGCCTGGTTGTGTGACTGCATCAATTGCTAAAGCAAGGCGCAGCAGGGCAAGGCAAGTCATGTGTGACATGCCAGTAGTCACCAGGTGAATGCATGCTACACAAGCAAGTGAGCAGCCTGAAAAGGCAACCTGGTCCACCATGTGTAATGGGTTCCTGTTTCTGTGTGACATCTGTACCTGATGCAGCTGTACATTGCTGGTTGCCAGTGTGTCCTGCTAGTCCTGCCTGCCCTTGTAGGTTACAATGTAGATTTTTCTAATACATCTGCATATTGAAATTTCCGTGATTATTCCGTGAAATGCCTTTTCTAACTCCTGATTTATTTATGCCCCACATCCTGACTACTGCTACGAGGCCTGTACATGACTCCTGTCAGGGCCTTTTATTCTTTTGCAATGCCTCAATTCTACCCATACAGATTCTATGCCTTCTGACTTGATGTCAGTTCTTGCTTCATCTTAATTTCATTTATTACCAATGATGCAACCCTGCCCTCTCGGTGCATCTGCCTGTCCTTTCAATAGCATATCTATCCTTGGATATTTAGGTCCTAGTCACCTTGCAGCCACGTCTATGCGAGTCCGACAATATCATACCTGCCAAGTTTGATCTGAACTCCAAGCTCACTTATCTTGTTTCGTATACTGCATGCATGTAAGTACAACAACCTTAGTCCTGCATTGACTGTCCCCCCACTTCTCATCGCTGTCCCATTATCTGCTGCGCCTGAAGTTAGATTCCTGACCCTTCCAAACTCTTTATCCTATTAATTGTTTAAGCACTTTAACCTCTGCTGAGCCTGACCCTCAACCCATTAACTATTTCCATAATTTTCCATGGAAACTGAACCCACCCCATCACTATTTAGGTTAAATCCCTATTCATGCGATTTGCCAGGACTCTAGTTCCAGCATGATTCAGGTGGAGCCCATTCCATCAGAACAGCGCCCTCCTTCCCCAGCACTGTTCCTCCCCCACTAATCGTTGAATGACTCATTTACCTCTTTAGTCTTGTTGACCCTGTGCCAATTTGCCCATGGCTCAGATAGTAATCCAGAAGTTTACTGCTTTATAATTTAGCCCACAGCTGCTCATATTCACTCAGCAGAACTCTTTTCTTCTTTTTACCTATATTGTTGGTCCCTATGTGGATGATGTCAACTGGATCTTCCCCCTCCGACTCCAAGTTCCTTTGAAACCCAGACAAGGTATCCTGAGCCTGGGCAACAGTCAGGCAACACAGCCTTTGGGACACTCAATCCTGGCCACAGAGAACAGTTTTTATTCCCCTTACCATACAATTCACAATTACAAGTACATTTCTCTTTTCTCCCCTCTCTTGAATGGCTCCCTGACCCACAGTGCCATGGTCAGTTTGCTTGTCCTTCCTATTGCCCCCATTCTCATCCACACACAGGGCAAGAATCTCAAGCCTGTTGGACAAGTTCAAGGGCTTAGGCTCCTTCAGCACTACCTCCTGGAGTCCTCTACCTACCTCATTCATAGTCACACCCTCCTATTTCTGATCACTGAATGAATTCAAGGTAGTTAATCTAAGGGGTAGTTAATTTAAGAAGCAATCCTGAATTACTACCCCCTATATTGTTGGTTCCTATGTGGATGATGTCAACTGGATCTTCCCCCTCCGACTCCAAGTTCCTTTGAAACCCAGACAAGGTATCCTGAGCCTGGGCAACAGTCAGGCAACACAGCCTTTGGGACACTCAATCCTGGCCACAGAGAACAGTTTTTATTCCCCTTACCATACAATTCACAATTACAAGTACATTTCTCTTTTCTCCCCCCTCTTGAATGGCTCCCTGTCCCACAGTGCCATGGTCAGTTTGCTTGTCCTTCCTATAGCCCCCATTCTCATCCACACACAGGGCAAGAATCTCAAGCCTGTTGGACAAGTTCAAGGGCTGAGGATCCTTCAGCACTACCTCCTGGAGTCCTCTACCTACCTCATTCATAGTCACACCCTCCCATTTCTGATCACTGAATGAATTCAAGGTAGTTAATCTAAGGGGTAGTTAATTTAAGAAGCAATCCTGAGATTACTACCCTTGAGGTCCCTTCTCATAACATTTTCAAAAATTGTGGGGAGGCAGGAAGAGCTTGCAAACTAGCATGATGACTTGTGGCAGAACATCACAGGCCTGTCCACTTCCTATTCCAACTCCATAGCCACTTAAAGCTTGGCCCTTACTCACTCTTCTCCTCTCCGTAGAGGCTGCCATATACGCTGAATGTTTCCAACATTTTCATTTTCATTTTAAATGTCACAAATATCTGGATTGTGTTCATGCCAGTTCAAAACAAAGTTTAGCGAGTAATTTTTGTTCCAAAATCAGTTGAGTTAATCATCAATATTTTCTAATCCAACAAATATATTACTCGAGTAATTACAGTCTGGGATTTTATGGCTGTGCAAGGTTATTATAAAAGAGCATCCAATTTCTTAGAGAGCTTCTGTGAAACATTTGGGAGAGAAAATAATGTTTTAAAGTTCTCCAAGTGTAATAATAACATTTTGTCATATGAATTCACCATATAATATGAAGAATTCAACAACTGACACATTGTTCCTTAGCATAGCATCCACTAAATTTTCCCCATATAGTCCCTACTGAATACTTGCAGCCTAAAGGTAAAGGCTCCATATTCATTTACAATAAATTTATTACCTCAGCAATTTCAAATTTTCATGGCTTCAAGTTAGTTGAATATTCTTTTCCTGAAAAATATAAAATATGTTGTCTCTCATTTGCTATCTCCTTTGCTTTCACCTTGTAGCCTCCATTCTGCCCCTCCCTTTCACCTTGCAACACCCTCCCTTTCTTCCCCTCGTTGCAACTGCCTCCCCTTCTGTCCCATTTGGAGCCTCTTTCCTCTCTTCCCTTGCAGTTGCCTTATGTACACATTCACATCCCTCACAGACTGCTCCTTTCCTTGCCTCCTTGCATCCTCTTCTCTGTTCCAACTCCAGCCCAGACCTGACCAATAGCAACCTCTGAGCCTGTCACACTATAATCCTAATGCCTAGTTCTGGCAGTTCCTCATCCTGTGCCCAGGAGTCCACTTATGACCTGGACCCATCAGCAATAATCCAGGGTTGGTTTCCATCAGCAATGCCCTCTAAGACCCCACAACTGGCAGCAACTCCTCTATTCCCAGCTGCCAGTGGCAATCCACAATCCCTGAGACAAGCTCCCAGTGGTAAACCCCAAAATCAGGTCCAAAAGCCACCCTTAAGGTCAGTTCCCAGCAACAATCTCTGAGTGTTGAGTCCAGCCAGCAATGCCCAAACAACTCAATCAGCCCAGCCACTTCCCTTCCCAGATTTTCCACCAATCACTGGGTGATTCTCTCTCAGACCTACTGTTAATAAGCTTATTGGTACAGGAAATAAACAAGCAGTGATTGGAGAAACATGAGAGGGACAGAATTTTGATTGGTGGAAAAACTCCTCATCGACTCTGTCATTCTTAGGTATGGGTCATATGGAGTGCTCGGGGTACCCCCCCACTGAAGGCATGCTTCACAGAGATGATCACTGTATTTACTCTTCCAGGCCCTGTTTATACCTATACATAAGTTTTATTCAACTACTTCAGTAGGTTTTTCATTAACTTAGTTGAAACTTTATTGCTGGAACAGCACAGCAGGTCAGGCAGCATCCAGGGAACAGGAGATTCGACGTTTCGGGCACAGGCCCTTCTTCAGGAACGGCCTGTGCCCGAAACATCGAATCTCCTGTTCCCTGGATGCTGCCTGACCTGCTGTGCTATTCCAGCAATAAAGTTTCAACTTTGATCTCCAGCATCTGCAGACCTCACTTTCTCCTTTTCATTAACTTACCTCTGAATCCATTGGTTTCCTCAATTTAGCCACACTGCACATTTGGAAAGTTTGCTTCAGGATTCTGAATCAAAACTCTTCCATATAGATTGAAACATTCAGAATTCTCACATCAAATCCTGGGGCACTCCCTCAAGTGAAAGTCTATGGATCAGATTTGGAACTGTCCACACTCCTTCCCACAATCCCAAACTAACGATCAAAATCGTGCGGTGGGGCGGTTTAGCTTTGACCAAAGATTACACTTGAGCAGACCTGCAAATACTGTGGCTACAACGGCAGGTCAGAGGCTGGGAATTTTGCAGCAATAATACTTACTTCCTGTTGCCTAAAAGTCTGTTCACCATCGGTAAGGCACAGGTTTGATGGAATACTACCCACTTACTTTGGGTGAAAGCAACACCAAAAATAGTCAAGAAGCTTGGCACCATTCAGGACAAAGTAGGCGTGGGTGGCACGGTGGCACAGTGGTTAGCACTGCTGCCTCACAGCGCCAGAGACCCGGGTTCAATATCCGCCTCAGGCGACTGACTGTGTGGAGTTTGCACATTCTCCCCGTGTCTGCGTGGGTTTCCTCCGGGTGCTCCGGTTTCCTCCCACAGTCCAAAGATGTGCAGGTCAGGTGAATTGGCCATGCTAAATTGCCCGTAGTGTTAGGTAAGGGGTAAATGTAGGGGTATGGATGGGTTGCGCTTCGGCGGGGCGGTGTGGACTTGTTGGGCCGAAGGGCCTGTTTCTACACTGTAAGTAATCTAATCTACTTGATTGGCACTCCATCACTTTCCATCACTAAAATACAATGGAAGCAGTGTGTATGTTCTACAAGGTGTACTGCAACAAGTCACCAAATCTGCTTCAACAGCACCTTCCAAATCTACAACATTTATCACCTGGAAGGACAAAGGCAGTAAATGAATTGAAACTCCAACATCTTCAAAGCCACATACACTTCTGACTTGAAACCAAAACACCGCCCTTTGCTATCAATGGGTCAAAATCCTAGAAGCTTCAGCACTGTGGGGTGTCCGTACACCTAAAAGACTGCAGCAGTTCAACAAAGCAGCTCACTACCGCCTTCTCCAGGACATTAGAGATGGGCTGGCCTAGCTCATGATGCCCACAACCTGTAAAGCAATAATAATAAAAAGTTAAACTCATAATCTGTCCCATAACAAGTGTCCCTTGTGAAGGCCTCTTGATAATTGCAGTGTTTCTATTGTGTTTTAATTCAGTGTAGACCAGGGATAATCCAGATCCTATGTCTTTGCTGTTTATTTTATATTGAAGGTGTGGAGATAATGTCCAGAATAGACAGAAAAATGTCCAACTTATGGGGCCTAGCACCTCAAACTAAAATCACTTCAATTTCTGTCATAACTGAGCTTTTGGTCATTGTTGACTTCTTCTCTGAAGCACATGAAAAAATATGCCTTTTACTAAAAACTCCAAAAATTAAGACCCCATTCCAATCAGATACCATAGTACAACACTTTCTCTCAAAGATTAAGATAAAGGGCAAGTTCCTGAACTATGTGGAACATTTTTCATGCAGGTCGTTCTGCTATAATGCAAGTTTCGTTAATGTGCTTGACAAATTGGGGGCATTGTTTCTAAAGCACAAACTTTTAAAGCATGTATTGGCTATAATGAGATTTCAGCCCCATTAGTTTAAGTGGTGCTGCTTTTACACAATTTTTTTATAACATGGATTGCATGAGAACGGAACTACCATGTTATAGCAGAGCCAACTATATCTTAGGAGCTTCCTCTTGATGAAGGCAGACATTGATTATAAAATTGATCATTGCCTCAAATGGACGTGCTCAGCATTCAGCTGTATTTAAGGAGTAGGATCTGAAAATTAAGACTACGATCATGGTTTGCCCATGCTTCTGAGACTTGAACAACCTTCAACAACTACCTCAAAGTATTGAACAAGTACCATCAATGGTACCTTTGCACAATCTTAAAAATTTGGTGGCAAGAAAAGGCATTCCCAAAACAACTTGCTCTGCTAAGCCAAAATGCCCAGCATCAAGATACTAATTATTCAAAGCCAGATTCACTGGACAGGACTGGTTTGTATGCCAGGCCCCAGACTCCCAAAGCAACTCTACTCAGAACTCAGTCACACCAGGACACTGCTAGAAGTGTAGCTGAAATTCTTAGGGATGTCCTTAAAGCATTCTTAAAGGCGGAAACATCCTGTCAACTAATGGGAGTCCCTGACCAATCGAGGATGTTCGTTCAGAAAGGCAACAAACAGATTAGGACACTTTGTTAGGATTATGGGGTGAATTGAAGTGCAGTTTATGGAGTGAGTGCACTAATCTCCAAACAACATTCTGCCCTCCAAGCAGCACCTCCCTGTATTGACAGAGTCTATGTTTCAAACTTTGGACTTATCTGTCATTTGATAACCCTTCAAACTAGAAGTCACATGACGCCAGGTTATATTCCAACAGGTTTATTTGAAATCACAGGTGAAGTCACTCCAAAAGCTTATGATTTCAAATAAACCTGTTGAACTATAACCTGGAGTCGTGTGACTTCTAGATTGTCCACCCCAGACCAACATCAGCACCTCCACATCATGACCTTCAAATGAGAGAAGAAGCAAGTCATCCCCAGTCCCAAGATGCTTGAGTAAAAGAGGATCCTTTTGGGAATTGTCAAATTCAGCAGAGGCACATCCTTATACTGTGGTTTATGCAGAGTGGGAATGAACATCCAGAGCAAAGCAGCCCACTTGATTGGCTACACATTCACAAATATTCAGTCACTGCACAGTTGACACTCAGTAGCAACAGTGTGTAAAATTTACAAGATGGAATGTAGAATTTTTGCCAACGATTCTTAGACAGCACTTTCCAAACTCATTACTATTTCCATCTGGATGGGCCAGGGCAGCAGACATATTGGAACACCGCTACCTGTAAGTTTCCATCCAAGCCACTCACTGTCCTGACTTAGAAATACATTGCCATTCCTTCATTGTTGCTGGATCAAAATCCGGCAATTACCTCCATAATGGCATTGTGTATTTTGTACAACACATGGACTGCAGTTGTTCAAGAAAGCAGCTCACGACTGCCTTCTCAAGGGCAATTGGGGATGGGCAATAAATGCTGGTGCAGCCAGCAATACCTACCTCCCAGGAGTGAATAAGAAGGAAAAAGAAAGATTCTGGAAAAGTGCCAGAGCATTTGAAAACTGCCAATGTTACACATTTACAAATGTTGAGTAGTTTGGGCCTGTATTCATTGACTGGAATTCAGAGGAATGAAGACTTATTGAAAGATGCAAGATTTCTAGGGAAGTTGACAGTGTAGATGCAGAAAGGCTGTTTCGTCTTGTGGGAAAGTCTAGGACCTTCAAAGGGCATAACCTCAGATTGAGAAGTTGCCAGTTAGGACATAGATAAGGAGGAATTTCTTCTCTCAGAGAGTGAATCTGCAGAATTCTTTACCATGAAGGGCTGTAGAACCTGAGTCTATAAGTATATTCAAGGCTGAGATAGACATATTTTAATCAGTTAGGGAATCAAGGTTTTGGGGAAAGGCAGGAAAGTGGAGTTGAAGATTATCAGATCAACCATGATCTCATTGAAGAGCAGAACTGCCTCAGTGGGCTAAATAAACTTTTTATGCTCCTACTTCTTATGGTCTTATGGTTTTATAAAGTCTTAAAAGAAGCATAAAGATTAAGGGATAATATATTAGCGAGCACTGAAGACTGGGTTAACAGAAACAACAAAGAATGTAGATGGGAATAAATAGATCATTCTCAATCTGGTGTGCTGTGACCAGTTGGGGGACCCAAGGTCAGTGCTTGAGCTCCAGCTCCTGATGAAGAGTCCTGCCCAAAACATTGACTCCCCAGCTCTTCTGATGCTGCTTGACCTGCTGTGCTTTCTCCAGCTCCACATTTTATCAACTCCACAACATATATTTACATCTTCCTCATTTTTGTCTCCCTTCTTTCTTGAACAGAGGTGTTACATTGTCTACTGAACCTAGAGAATTTTGGAAGATTAGAACTAATGTTTTAATCTTTTATAATAGAACAATCCTTTCATTCCAGCAATAAGTTTGGTGAACTTTCATTGCACTCCTTCTACATCGAGTATATCTTTGCATAGACAAGGAGACAAAATCTGCATGCAATAATCGTGCTGTAGTCTCACCAAGGCTCCATTTAATTGCAGTGAGAAATTTTTAATTCTATACTCAAATTATCTTGTAATAAGGGCCAACATACCATTTACCTTCTTATACGCTTAAACCTACATGTTAATTTTCGTGACTCATGAACAAGGACACACCAGTCCCTTTGAAGTTTTACACTTCCTAGCTCTCAGCATTTGCTAAATACTCTGTATTTCTGTATAACCTCATATTTTTCCATATTGTAATCTATCTGCCAAAGTTTTGCCTTCTCAGTTAAACTCTCCAAATCCCCTGAAAGCATTTTGAATTCTCCTGACAACTCGCATTTTCACTTAGTTTTGTGTCATCTGCAAATTTGGAAATATTACATAAGAACATAAGAACCAGGAGCAGGAGTAGGGCATGTGGCCCTTCTAGCCTGCTCCTCCACTCAATAAGATCATGGTTGATCTTTTCATGGACTCAGCTCCACTTACCCACCCTCTCACCATAACCTTTTATTCCTTTACTTTTCAAAAAAATTATTTATCTTAACTTTAAAACCATTCAATTAGGGAACCTCAACTACTTCACTGGGCAGGGAATTCCTCAGACTTACAACCCTCTTGGTGAAGAAGTTCCTTTTTAATTTGGTTCTAAATCTGCTCCCCCTAATTTTGAGGCCATGCCCTCTCGTCCTAGTTTCACCCGCCAGAAGAAACATCTTCTCTACTTTTGTCTTATTTATTCCTTTCATAATTTTCTATATTTCTATAAGATTCTCCCTCATTCTTCTAAATTCTAATGAATATAACCCCAGTCTACTCAGTCTCTCCTCATAACCAACCCCCTCAACTCCAGAATCAACCTAGTGATCCTCCCCCCACTTATAAAATTACACCTCAAGTACTGCTTACTTAAGGAGGGGTATATTTCTATTGGATGCAGTTAGGACAATGTCAGGTTGCCATATGTTGTCTTATGCAGAAACGCAGAGCAAATTTGGCCTGTAATCATTTGAATTTAGAAAAATGAAAGGTACACAGAATGTTACTGAGACTAGCTGATGGGTTTTATTATGGACCAGATCAAACACCCTTCAAATATATCAAGGAGTTAGCCAAGATCTTAATGTATATCTTATTTAAAGGCAAGTGTAAGGTGCTGTGATCCAGATGTAACTCGTTGATCACATTACTCTGCTTTAAGCAAAACACAATTATTATTATGCTGAGTTAATTACAAGTAAAAGGAAAAAGAATTGGTATAATTTTAACTCTATTGGAAAAATTAATAGAATAAGAGATTATTTCATGACTAAACAGCAACTGTTCCAATATAGTAACTTCTCATAAAAACACCTTTGGCAAAGACATATTCAGTAAAATAGATTGTCTCAGATGTGATGTTTCTCCAGTCCAGGAGAAAATAACACCAAGAGAAAATTCTGGCAGAGAGAGAAGACTCAAGCTTTTTGATGCAGCCGAGAGACATGGAAGACAACTTCCACAAGCAACTTCAAAATCCAAACAACTGAAAACAAAACTAAAACCCTGGTTCTGAAGAAGCCTGTCTCCAACCATTCATGCTGCTTCTATTGTTCTAACTTTTTAAAAAAGCCAGGACACCACAAGCTGTTGACTTTATTGGCTTTGAAGAGATAATTCAGCGCATCTGGCTCAAGACCTCTTTTTAAAAAAAACCAGGACAAAATACACTTCTTAAAGCCTTAGTGTCATCACAGTTTTCAGACACACAGAAAGGGCCCATAATATTTCCTGGGTGATCTTTCAACCATTGTCTCACCACCCCAATCATCCTCTATATTATGTGAAGGGGGATAGGTAAGTTCTAAAGCAATCCATCAGACCTTGACCCAGCTAAGGCCCTTAAGTGATTCTCGGGGGCCTGATCTACCTGCTTGCTCCTCATAGCCTTCAAACAATGAGCCCATGCATTCCTCTCTCTTTCCCCTGCTGACTATAGGAATCTGCATTTACCTTCAGCCTGAGGCTCTGGCACTTTGATTCGGGCAATTACTAAACCAGAGAGGGGCAGAAAGCCCACCCCCAATAAATTAATGTTCCTCAAAGTGTTAAATGGTTATAGACCATCCCTATTCTTCCTTACTATCCTCTCCTATAGTGGGTCAGGAAACTCCACCTTAGCTCCTACACAGAAAGTTTCTGCCTGCAACCTTCTGCAAAATACAAGAAGGCTTGAATGATAGGCTCTCGGAGAATATTTCCTGGGGCCATCTAAAACTAGAAACAGCAATTTCAAAGTAAGGAGTCGTGCATTTAAGATGGATGTCAGGAGAAACATCTTTCTGAGGGTTATTACTGTTTGGGATTTTCTATTGCATTAAGCTGTGGGGGTTGGTCATTGAACATATCTAAGACTGAGTTAGACATACATTTGATTTACAAGGGTGTGAAGGGTTAAGGGTGACAGGTAGAAAACTGGAGTTAAGGCCACAATCAGATCAGCTATGATTTAATTCACTGGCAGAGCACATTTGACAAGTCAAATGACCAAGTCTATTTGAGTATGTCTATTTATATGTCTATTTGAGTACAGGCTGATGGGTAAGCAGATTCTTTGCAGTGTAGGATAGAGTCATAGTCATAGAGATGTACAGCACGGAAACAGACTCTTTGGTTCAACTTGTCCATGCCAACCAGACGTCCCAACCCAAGCAGTCCCACCTGCCAGCACCTGGCCCATATCTTTCCAAACCCTTCCAGATTCCTTTTAAATGTTGCAATTGTACCAGCCTCCACAACTTCCTCTGGCAACTCATTCCATACACGTACCACCCTCTGTGTGAAAAAGTTGCCCCTTAGGTTTCTTTTATATCTTTCCCCTCTCACCCTAAACTTATGCCCTCTAGTTATGGACTCCCCCACCCCAGAGAAGAGACTTTGTCTATTTATTCTATCCACGCCTCTCATGATTTTATAAACCTCTATAAGGTCACCCTCAGCCTCCGACCCTCCAGGAAAAACAGTCCCAGCCTATTCAATCTCTCCCTCCAATCCTGATAACATCCTCCAACCCTGGTTCAAATCCTCCAACCCTGGCAACATCCTTGTAAATATTTTCTGAACCCTTTCAAGTTTCACAACATCCTTCCGATAGGAGGGAGATCAGAATTGCATGCAACATTCCAAAAGTGGCCTCACCAATGTCCTGTATAGCAACAACATGATTTCCCAAGTCCTATACTCAATACTCTGACCAATAAAGGAAAGCATACCAAATGCTTTCTTCACTATCCTATCTACCTGTGACTCCACTTTCAAGAAACTATAAACCTGGCAGCAGAGTTCTGAATGAATTGATGTTTATTGTGATTGGAGGACAGTTGACCAGCCAAATGCATACTACTTTTATTTTTAACTGAACACATGAATTGTATCATAACTTTAAAGTCATTTTTGGTTACTGATTTTCATTGGTGTGCTTACATCAGGAGCATTCACTTGGTGTGCTCATTGCAAGCAGCTTTGTCTCAGTGGACAATGCAGGTCATACAAACACATACAGGGCAAATGAGCTGGAAACCAGAATGAAATGGGATCCAACATGAAAAGTTGCATCTGCTCAACATTTCTTACATCTTGCAGAAAGAGACTAGTTGGTTTACGTTTACAGAATCCGGTTGCAGAAGCCAATCCAAATACAGAAAGTCCATTGTGGTCCTAGCTGTTCAACTAACATGGTGTTCCCTCCCACAGGGTCATTCACGTTTGCTCTGTTTGACGTTCCACTGATTCAGTGTGAATAGTGATTAATACCCATATTATCATCATAACCAGAATTTGTTGTTTGTGTTCTGATTGGGAAATAAAGTTTTTGAATGGAGTTTTTGGCAAAGGACAGTGAATAAAACGCAGCCAGTTCGGACAAGTCAGTTCAGTCAACACAAAAACAAAATGATTAATAATTAAATCACCAAAGTTATTTATCAATCAACTTTTTTTTTCCTGCCTCAGGTTCTAGCTCTCCCAACAGCTCAGTTCTTGAACCGGATGTTATAACAATTCAATATCTTTTCATCATAGAATTGTTGTTGTGAATGATAGGGCTTGAAAGTTTGACTCTGTGAGGTAAATGCTTTTGCAGCACTTTTTGTGGGCCAGTAGGAACAAGAGTGATTCATACACATTAAAAATATACCCAGTACACCACCTCCACCTTAAACCCTGACATCCTTCTGCTTCATCCTGACCACTGTTCCTATACCTCACATCACCATAAGTTCCTATGATTCCAGCAAGACTCATCTTGCCCCAGTCCACCATCTGCAATCTAGATCCTGGAACCACTACTGGAAGTTGGTTCTGCAGCCTAAACCAACTCTCGCAACACAGAGCCCCTTTTCCCTCAGCTCTTGTGCCCTTCCAATGTGACTACCCATTCTCATAGCTTTCCACACTATGAAATAGGTTCTGAAAGGAATCAGGCTGCTTATTGGCAGAAAGCCAACTGTCACACTTTAAAACAATCCAACAGTTAAATTATTCAAGATACTTGGGAAATGCATTTCTTTTGGTTTCTTAAGTGATTGAAACCAGGCGAATATCATTAACTATAGGGTCATTGATTGGGATTGTTAATCTGGGCCAATCAAGAAAGCCTTGGTTGACCAATATAACCAGGAGGTTAGAATCTCCTCAGTTGATGACTGACTCTGAGCAGGCTGGCCACAGCCAGTGTACTGTGCACTAGTAAATAAAGGGTGATTTGCTGATGGGAACCCAGCCAATGTGCTGTTATTTCAGTGACAATGGGAGAAAATAGAATGTGCCTGAAGAATATTCATTTGCAATTGTCATCTCGGAGTTGGGATAAGCATTTCTGGCATCATACCTGTATTTGGGAACCTTGACTCATTTGAATCTGAGTCGAAGGCTGGGCCAAGTATGTGGAAAGAATGCCACTATTGTTTCCGGGAAAATGGCATTCGGGGAGATGAAAAGCAATGAGTAATCCTTCTGACTGCATGTGGACCCACAGCATTTTCAGTTATAAGGAGCTTAACTTTCCCAGAGGCACCAGACAGTAAAACCTTCCAAGAGTTGATAGAGTTGGTCAAGGAATATTATGACCCCAAATCTCCTCTAATCTTAAAATGCTATTGGTTTTATTCGGCTGTTAGACAATGGGGGCATCCATACCGGGATTTTTGATGAGGCTACAATGACTAGCAGAGGCATGCAATTTTGGGTTAAGCCTGAATAAGACATTGAGAGACCATTTGCTGTGTAGGATTAATGACATAACAATGCAGAAGCACCTACTAGCTGAAGCCCAACCAGACTTCAAATAGGCATTACATCTGGACTTGTCACTAAAACATGTGGCAGTGGTGCATGGGAACTGCAGGGCATCCCAATGGAAGTGGACACCCTCACTCATCCAACTGAGCTTGGCGAATACCACTTGATTGTACATAAGCGCAGAGCTTTACACAGGGTACGTTCTGAGCAGAACCATAGCAAAACCCCACAAGCCTCAGCCAAGTGGCTAAACAGCTCCTCAGGATCCAGGCCGGCAAGCTGTAGTAGTTGCTGCTGATATGCAGACACAACACAGCAAAGGAGTCCTATAAGGCCTGACTTGAGCAGGAAATATCATAGGCCAGTACTCAAGAGAGTACACACCCTGGAAAGTTCCCTTACATGTGGGTTGGAATAAATAAATTGTTAAGTGACACCCAAATCAGAGCCAATTAAAATTAATGTTTGGTTAAATTGTCACCAGTTCCCATGGAGGTCGATACCAGTGCAGCTGTATCTGTGGTTACAGAATCTGTCTTTAACAAGATTTGCTCAGCACTCCGACCTGTAAGTTTGCGCAAGACCTCAGCCAGACTGAGAACATACACTGGGGAACTGTTGCAAATTATGGATATAACTTCAGCTCCAGTCTTCTAGGAGAGGCAGTTATTGCAATTGTCACTGATGGTAGTAAAAGGCTCGGGCCCAAGCCTATTGTGGCAGAATTGATTGAGAAAGATTCACCTACATTGGTTCGACATTTTTCAAATGGAAAATGGCTGCCTTAGTGAGGTCCTAGTGAAATACCCAAGAGATTTTCACGAAGGGCTTTGGACTAACAAAGGGGCCAAAGCCACTTTATATGTTGAGCAGGACGCAATTCCAAAATTTTGCAAGGCCTGCCTGGTGCCATTTGCCTTGCAGACTAAAGTAGAGATGGAAAACAGGAAGCTGGAGAGCGAAGGAATCATCAAACCAGTGCAGATTGCAGAATGGGCAGCACCGGTCATACTGATTGTGAACCCAGATGGCTCAGTTTGCCTTTGTGGGGATTTTAAGCAAATGGTAAGCTACTTCTCGCAGCTGGATCAGTACCTGATCCCTCACATAGAGGGCTTTTATGCAAAGTTGGTGGGAGCTATCCTTTACAAAGCTGAGCCACACCTATCTGCAACTGCGACTGGATGAGGAGCCCCAGAAGCAAGCTACAATTAATACCCATTAGGGTTTAAATCAATATACAAGACTCCCGAAATAATGGTCACAGGCAATGGGACATCATTTACTAGTAGGAGATTTTGAGTATTTCCTAAAGTCCAATGGCATTCAGCTCAAGGACAGCTCCATACTATCCATCATCCAATGATCTAGCGGAAAGAGTGGTCCAAATGTTGAAGGCAGGCTTAAAGAAACAGTCTAAAGCGTCAATTGATACCAAACTGTCCCGGTTCCTGTTCAATTATAGCACAACCCCATATGCAACAATAGGGATAGCTCCAGTAGAATCGCTGATGGGTAGAAGACTGTGTACCACTCTAAACCTGATATTTCTCGACCTGGGGAATTGTGTGAAATGGCAGCAGGAATGCTAATGTCAGCCAAATGCCTCATTTAAGCAAGCGAGGCAATTTAATTCAGGGGATGAAGTTTGGTGCCAGAAGCATTGAAATGACCCTGTATGGGTTCAAGACGAGTTGACGCAAGGTCAGGTCCTGTGACTTACAAAGTTTGGGTAGTTGATACAGTCCTGAACAAACACACGGATCACTTGAAAGTTGTTACCTCACAAACAGGGCAGGAATAAAACTTACCTGAGCCCGCAGAACAGCTAGAAATGGCAGATGCTCCACCTCCATCTAGTGTCTAGGAAACCTCTGAGTCCAAAATGGATGCAGCCTTGATGTTGGTGCCACCAGAAGAAGAGGAGGAGAATCTTCCGAGATGTTCCAGACAGAAGAGATGGGCCACAATCCAGTACATGCATCCTGTTTCTGAGTCCAAGTCGGAGAAATTGGACCAGGAGCGAAAGTGTCACAAGAGAAGCTACAAGCGAAAGACCAGGCCACGTCCCTGGATTTAGGCAGTAAGGGATGTAGTAATTGGGCCTCATTAATTACAAGGTTCTTGATTGGTGTTGTTAACCTCAGCCAATCAGGAAAGCCTTGGTTGACCGATATAACCAGGAGATTTAGAGTCTCTTCAGTTTAGGGAACTAACTCTGTGCTGGCTAGGCCACAGTCAGTGTGTTACTACTGTTGTTGGTTTCTGCTTTTGAGGAGAAGAGTTTCTTTTTCTTTTCCCCTGTCCAAGGTATACATTTAAGTTTTGGTTATCTTTATTGTTTTTCTGTGTTGTTTTTCTGTGTTTCTTTTTTCGTAAAAACAAAAAAAAGATTAGAATCTCCTCAATTGAGGACTGACTCTGAGCTGGCATGCCCCAGCCAGTGTACTGTGCACTAGTAACTAAACGGTGACTTGATGATGTGAAACCAGTCTCGGTGCAGTTATTTCACCTACCTTCAAAACAATATCCCCACATGAATCTTCAAGCAAAAATCCAGTTATAACATGGGATTGGACTCACAAGTAGGCAGACAGATTGGAAAAGGAATAAGATTAGGTTATATTCCCTGAAGAATGCTAGAGAACCAATTGAGTTTCTAAAACAATCAGTCAGTTTTCCTGCTGCCAGGACACAAAATAACACCACTATTACATTCAATTAAAAAACACATAAGTTAACTAATGATGTTACCAACTCCCCAATAGTGATTCTCCCTCAATAGTCATGTTAGCACAGTGCCCTTGCCCTGTTTATTACCCAGGTTTGTGGTGTCCTGTGCCTTGGTTCTCAACAAATAAGTTGGCTTTAGCTTGGGCATATTTGTCATCATGACATCATGAGTATTCCTGATGAAGGGCTTTTGCCCGAATCGTCGATTTTACTGCTCCTCGGATGCTGCCTGAACTGCTGTGCTCTTCCAGCACCACTAATCCAGAACCGTCCCACAATATCCAGTAATGAATGGTGGAAGACAATTAAAGAAGTAACAGGAGAAAGTGACTTCATGAACATTTATATTGTCAGTAATACTGGGGCCCCAAAATGTGAATGCAAAGAAAAGACAAAAGTGATTGCAATTATCTTCAACCAGAAATGACAAGCAAATTATTCATTTCAACTTTCCACTAAGGTCCCAGCATCACAGTTGCTAACCTTAAGCCAATTTGATTCACTGCTTATGATATCAATAAATTAAATATAGTAAAGGACATGTGTCTTGACAACATCCTGGCTATAATATTGAAGACCTGTGCCTCCGAGATAGCCATGCCCCAGCCAAGCTTTTTCAGTATAATTACAACACTAGCATCCATTCAAAAAAATGGGAAAATGGCCCAGCTCCTTTCCATTCACAAAAAGTAGGACAAATCCAATCTGGCCAATTGCTAACACATCAGTCTTTTCTCAATCGCCATTAAAATGATAGAATTCACAGTACCATCAAGCAACACCCTAATTAATCAATGACCTTACCAAATGCTCAGTTTGTGTTTTGTGAAGGCCACTCTGCGTTAGATCTCATGGTCCACACATGGATTAAAGATCTGAATTCCAGAGATGAGATGACAGTGACTGCTTTTGACTACAAGGCAGTCTTTGAGCAAATGTGACATCAAGGACTCCTAGTAAAATGTAAGTTATTAGAAATCAGGGTAAAATATTTAACAGCGGTTTTGATCCTAGCTGATGTTATTACTAGATAAATCAGACCTAAGAACTAAATCTGGTTTAACAGATCATTTTTCTATTATATAAAGTCATTCACTGAAACAAAAGCATGCACTAAAACAAAAGCAAATTTATTTAAACATAAAACAGAATTTTATTACTTAAAAGACCTATCTAAATATAGAACGCATTTTGGAAAAATCTCAAAAGAGTACCCTTGATCAATAATCTATCTATACCCATGACATAAATACAATGGTCAAGATTAGAGTGATGCTGGAAAAGCACAGAAGGTCAGGCAGCATCCAAGGAGCAGGAAAATCGACATTTCGGGCAAAAACCCTTCATCAGTAAATACAATGGTACCAATAGCAGGTCTGATGCTGGGAATTCTTCAATGAGTAACTCATGACCTGAATCCTCAATTGACAAGGCACACAAGTCTGGAGTGTAATGAAATGCTTTCCATTTGTCTGCATCAGCTTCAGCAACATTCAAGGAACTTTACACAATCCAGAACAATTTGATTGATACCCCATTCATCATCACTTTAAACATTTACTTTCACCACCACTTACACACCTTGGTAACTGTGTGTTCATCTACAATATTCAATATAGCAACTTGGCTAGTCTTCTTTGACAGCAACTTCGAAACCTATGAACTCTATCACCCTCACAGGAATTCCCAAAGGTGAGCATTGCAAAGTTTTAGAGTTCCAAACTCAGTGATATAAGCGACCCTATTATATGCCAGCAGCCCTCAACCCTGGCCTGACAGGTCTGCAGCCCTCTCACCTCCTGATGCCATACTTTCATCCACCGTCATCCCTCAAAACCCCTTCTTACATTTCACACCAAGCAGTCACAGCAACTTTCCAGCCTTTAAATCGCTCTGGGTGGAATTAAATTTGGAAATCCCTGACCTAGAAGAACAATGGTAGCTGGCACATGGTAACACTGACAAGTTCCTCTTCAAGTCACACACAATACTGTCTTAGTAATATACTCTTACTCCATTATTGTTGCTGGATTGCAAGTGTAGAACTACAGTGTGTTGGCTGCATGTACACCTCGTGGACTGCTGTGGTTCTAGAAGGTAATTCATTATCACATTCTGAAAGGCAATGTGAGGAAGAAGTTTAGTGGTTCATTGCTGCAACACGCTTGACAGACAATGCTAAAGGATGTTAATAATTATCAATGCCCACTTGTTGGTAAGAGTTCATTGATACAACCATCTGATCCAAATAGGTTTGTCCCTTCTCCTCATAAAAGCAAAAAACTGCAGATGCTGGCAAATAAAAATTAAAACAAAATGTGCTGGAGAAACTCAGCAAAATCTGTATATAGAGAAACATAGTTAATGTTTTTTCAGAACTGGAACTGAGTCATACTGGACTTGAAGCATTAGCTCTGTTTCTCTCTCCTAATGCTGCTTGACCTGCTGAGTTTCTCCAGGATGTTTCATTTTTATCCCCTTTCCTTTATGTTTGGAGGCAACTGAAGTCAAAATACTTCATCAAAGCACTTTACATCCGTTGAAGAAGCAATTTCAAAGTGTAGGCACTGCCGAATATCACAGCAAGCAACTATACTGCGAAATTCTACAAATTGCAATTAGATAGGGGCCTGTAAGGCCAACGCCAAGGTTGGGAACCACTGGCACGAAAGACAGCCATTTCTATCACAAAGTTCACATTATTATTTTATACAATTGAAGTATAAATATTTGCCTGTAAACATTTCCTCCCTTTCTTCAAATAAAACAGTTAGATATAGTTTCTGACAGAAACAAAAACAGAAATTGCTGGAAAAGCTCAGCAGGTCTGGCAGCATCCATTGAGAAAAATCAGAGTTAACATCTTGGATGCAATGACCCTTCCTCAGAACTGACAGTAGCTAGGAAAGTGTCAGTTTATATGCAGAAGATAGGGTGGTGGTGGTGGGAAGGAGTAAACAATAGGTGGGGATAGAGCCCAAAGATAGAGAAGAGCATTTGGACAGACAATGGAGTGGGTAATGACCTGGTTAGGAGGGTGAACAGCTATAAATGAGGACTGCTAGTGGCTAATAATAGATTGTGTGTAATAGCAGATCATGTGACAAGTCCTGGTGTGTTGGGGTTGGGATTGGGGTAAGGACATGGGAGAGCTCAAGCCCTAAAGTTATTGAACTCAATACTGAGTTCATAAGGCTGAAGGTCCCAAAATGGAAAATGAGATGCTGTTCTTCCAGATTTTGCTGAGCTTCACTGGATCACTGCTGCAAGCCTGAGACAGAGATGTTGGCCAGAGAACAGGGTGGTATGTTGAAGTGATGGAAATGTGTTGCTGGAGAAGCGCAGCAGGTCAGGCAGCATCTAGGGAACAGGAGAATCGACGTTTCGGGCATTAGCCCTTCTTCAGGAATGAGGAAAGTTTGTCCAGCAGGCCCTAATGGTATGTTGAAGTGACAGGCAACTGGAAGCTCAACATCTTTCTTGTGGGCAAAATGTAGATGTTCTGCAAAGTGGTCACCCAGTCTACGCTTCGTTTCCCCAATGTAGAGGAGACCACATTGTGAGCAGCGAAGTAGATTGTGTGAATTACTCAGTTTTGCACTATCTTGTTCGATATGGACTATAGTTTCTGGAATGAGATTTGAAGCCACAGATCAGTGATACAGAGCTGAGCCAAATTTGACACCAAAATCAAATGTATCAATCTTTTTATCTACACCCGCCTTTAACCATGTATATTCTACCCATATGTACTACTGATTGAGATAACCCAGTTGCTGTCTGTGCAATCTGTAAAGCAATCTGTTGTACTTGTTTTTTTTTGGTTGTGTTTTTGTTCCCTTCAGCTGCACAGAGAGACAATGGTGTTGATAATTCAGAAATTCAAAAAATGTAAATACACAATCTCACACCAATGTCAAGTGTAATCAATCCATACCTTCGACAAGCATTCTTGACTTCTGAAGGCCTTCGCTATGACGAAATTGGATCTTCAATGAACTTGTAAACACTTTTTTTCTTATCTTAACTCTCAGACCGCTAGCATTTCCTTAATATTTCTGACCTTAAAAAAGATCTGAGCACAATTACTTAATAAAACTACTTATTTCATGCAGTCCTCAGGATGGGTTTTCATAATCTAGAAAATGTTTAGAAAGGAGTGTACTCAGACTTTGTTTATTAGAGGAGATTTAGCAACAGTTATCACCAAACTAAGTAAAAGGGGTCAGAGTGGTTCAATCATCCTTTATTCAGTTGGCATCCAATTAGGGATAAAGGAATGTGCAACTTTATGGTTTGTACCTATATGGTTTAATGTTGTACATACCCAAACATAAAACCTTTGCATTTTACTGTAGAAATCTGTATATATAGATTGTGGCCATCTAAACAGATCAGGTGTCAGGAGAGGAACATTTAGGGATTAGTGTTTGTATGATAAGATGTAATTTTCTATGGAAAAGGCTTTGACCAATTACAATTGAAAATAATTAGCCAAGGAAAAAGCCAATTTCAACAGGATAAGAATGGATCTTGTTGTGATAAATTGGAATCAAAGATTGGTCAGCCACACTGTAGTTAAATAAGGGACTACCTTCAGAGAAGAGTCAAAATATGTTCCTGTGGTGGGGGAAAGTAGGTTAAAGAAATCCAGAGATCCCTGGAAGATAAAAGATTTAGAGATTAAGACAAAGCATCAAAAGTCTGCCTAAGATAGCTGTCAGGTTGATAATACAATTGAGACCCAATTGTATATTGAATATTGAAAGTTCAGAGAGGAATGGAAACCACAAATAAGAGAAACAAGGCGACTTTCAGAAAAGACTGGCAGCAAAAATAAGTAGTGAATGTGGGGTAAGAGAAGGTTTGGTATTGATTATGGGAAAGAATGTATTTTCGTGCATGAAGGCAGACGGCAAGGCTGAGGTATTAAACGAATAACTTGTATCTACCTTCCCAATGAAGAAAGTGCTGTCCAGGCAATGGAGCAAAAAGAGGTAGTTTAGACACTCAAAGGGTTGACACTTGATAAGGAGATGGTATTGAACAGATTCTCTATAGCTAACATTGTTAAAGCATGAGGATAACATCCAAGGAATACTAGATAAAGGTAGTGAAGGAAATGAGAGTGGATATTACAAAGACACAGATCTTAATTTTTCTATCTTTAGACTTAAGGGTAGTGCCAGAGGAATGGGGAATTTCAAAAGTTACCATCTTATTTGAAATGCATGCAGCTATAAGTTCATGTTGCAGATGTATAAGACTCTGGTGTGGCCGCATCTGGAGTATTGTGTGCAGTTTTGGTCACCATACTATAGG
>NC_057713.1:108938741-108944259 GCF_004010195.1 Chiloscyllium plagiosum | reverse complement strand
GAGTTGTGAGTTCATGGAATGCCCTGCCAGTAGCAGTGGTGGACTCTCCCTCTTTATGGGCATTTAAACGGGCATTGGATAGGCATATGGAGGATAGTGGGCTAGTGTAGGTTAGGTGGGCTTGGATCGGCACAACATCGAGGGCCAAAGGGCCTGTATTGCGCTGTATTTTTCTATGTTCTATGTTCTATAAGCCCAAAAGCTATGTCAATCTGTTTAATCTCAATGGTGGGGCAGCTTTTCAAAGCAATAACTTGTGATAAAATTAATAGTTCCTTGCTAAATGTAAGTTAATTGAGGAAAGCCAGCAAGGATTTGTTAAGGATTGCTAATGCTTAACTAACTTGCTTGAATTTTCAGATCAGGTAACAGAAAAGGTCGATGAGGGTAATGTGTGTGTACTTGGACTTCCAAAAGGTAATGTGCCACACAGGAATCTTGTGAGAAATATTAGAGTTGGTAGAACAAAAGGGACAGTCATACCATGGGTATGAAACCGAGTGCATGACGGAAAACAAAAAGCAATGGCAAACATTTGGTTTCTGGATTGGAGGAAGGTTTATAGTGTGGTTCCTCAAGAAGCAGTGTTAAGACAGTGTGTGGGTATCACTAGTTAGACCAGCATTTAATGCCATCTCACAGTCAACCACATTATTTGGGCCCGGAGTCATATGTAGGCCAGTCTGGGTACTTACTTTCCCGATTGAACCAATTAGGTTTCTCTTCCAACAATCACTTCATAGTCATCAGTCGACCTGGACCCAATATAGCGGCCACTGCAGCGGACAGCTGGAACTGACATCCGGAAGCGGCAGGTACAAATCACTAGAAATGCCGGAGGAAACATCACAGAAGCGCTTCACAGAGGCTCCCAAGCACTGAGGATGTCACCTAGACAGGGAACGAAACGTCTGCAACACAAATTCCCAGCTCGGCGAACAGAACCACAACATCTGTTGCTTGTCTGACCTCACTGGAAACTAGTTGGCTGTCCTGTTCCTCTTGGTCACCATACTTTAGAAGTAATTTATTGACTGTAAAATAACTTAAGGCAAGCAAAGCACTGTGAAAATGCAAATTTGATTGAATTTAAAAATAGATTTATAGTTTTGTTTATTGATTGACTTTTTTTTTGCAATTATGCTGCTGTCAATGAAATAAATGACCATTTAAACCTTTGTTATTTTAGTGTTGTTTTAGGGGTAGTTACTGTCTTCTAGAGCTCCCTCTGCTCTTCTTTAAATGTTGTTGGGGTGTCTTTCACACACACCTGAATAGGTTGCAAATATGGATCTAAAAACTGGAAGGCAGTTATGGTCAATTTTTGCACCAGCTATGTAGCCCTGTGCCCCATCTGGATATTATGTTTCAGTTTTTAGTTATAACAGGTTGGTAAACTACAGACACCTGCTGGTCATTACTTGGCAGCATATAGAGTTGTATTCATGAATTCAGCCTTCCTCATCACAGCTACATTCAGGGTAAATCAATTTGTAGGGTGGACTTCAAGCAGGCATTTGGCCCTAATTTGCATTTGCAAAGGGAATGACACCTGCTTCAGATAAAAGCCCTGGAATATCTCTCTTGAGGTGAATGTTTATAAAGTGCTTCACACAATTTAATTCAACAGGAGATCCAGGAGAAACTGTTTCACCAAAAGGGTAGCATAGATGGAGAGATAGGAAACCAATGAGCGGCAGTTAGCTTAGTTGCCTAACTGGTTAGTGTGTGGAAAAGATTCAGATTAACAGCATAGGGTTCAATCTCTGTTCAAGCTGAGGAAGACGTGGGGCTTGTTTCCTCACCCTAATCACAATAAAAGATCCAGACTGTTTACCATATTTTGGTATATACTCACCAAGCACGTGCCTTTGGGCAGAGGACTCGAGAAGATGATAACCATATTAGAGAGAAAACAATTAGAAGGATAGAAGGATATGTTGGTTGAAAAAGGATGGGAGGAGACTTGAGTGGAGCTCAAATACTGTTGTGGGCGGCACAGTGGCACAGTGGTTAGCACTGCTGCCTCACAGCGCCAGAGACCCGGGTTCAATTCCCGACTCAGGCGACTGACTGTGTGGAGTTTGCACATTCTCCCCGTGTCTGTGTGGGTTTCCTCCGGGTGCTCCGGTTTCCTCCCACAGTCCAAAGATGTGCAGGTCAGGTGAATTGGCCATGCTAAATTGCCCATAGTGTTAGGTAAGGGGTAAATGTAGGGGTATGGGTGGGTGGCGGGTCGGTGTGGACTTGTTGGGCCGAAGGGCCTGTTTCCACACTATAAGTAATCTAATCTAATCTAATCTAACCAAATGCTTTGTTCCAAGGTATAGACTCTGTGTAATGGTCAGCTGTCTAAAACATTCCATAGTCTCCCCCTTTGTTTCTCCACCATCTCCTCCAGACCTAAAATAACTCAGCATTTCTCAAATATTAGTGTACTTCCCATTTAATTTGTCCCTCTGGCCCAAAGATATGTAATCTCTATCAATGCCTTTCCTCTCCCTAAGGAACTCTTTAAAAAATATCTGTGCCTGAATTTTTTGTCACCTGTCCTAATGTTTCCTTCTTTGCAATGATGTCAATTTTCTTTTCTGATTATGATCCTATGATGTGCCTTGGGATGGTTTATTATGCTGAAGGCACAACATAAATACAGGTTGTTGTTGGTGATACCTTCAGTAATACTTGAGTGGCAGTATTGCAACATAATGAACAATCCATCCCAACCTGTTTTATAAGATCTGTTTAGGAGCTTTAATTTTTGCTGTTAAAGTTTATTTCTTCCTATGAACATGAGCTTAAAGAATGGTTACTATCTCAAAGAATGCAGACTTTGGCCTCATGTGAAGGTCCATATTGAGTTTGATAAAGTGTGTCACCTTGATTCAAAGCTAATTCTTCTATGTTTGAAAATCTGTTAAGGTCATTGATGATCAAAAGCTAGGACCAATTAACTACACTTTCTGTGGATTAAGTGCACCAAATGTCCCCTCAGTATATCTCTCCCGACCATTCATGTCAAGTTTGTTTGTGTGTTGCTATATATAACACAGAACGATAGATGAAAATAATTCTTCTTGGATCCATACCCCAGTTTCTTTTGCCCAACCTTTGATAATGTAAAAACAGTGTTTTAAATGAAGTCCTTGTGTGGAACTATAAACAACATGTTTATAATAGAGCTAAAATATCAAAGTGTCAGCCTTTTCTCAGTAGCAGAACTTTACCTTTTGAGTTCATTTGGACTCCATTGAACACATAATCTAGGCTGACATGACAGCGCAGTACTGAGGGAGTGGTGCACTACTGGAAGTGTAATCTTTCAGATGAGGCATTATCAAACCAAGACTCTGTCTGCCTTTGTCTCATGAATATTAAAGATTCCATAGCAGCATTTGAAGAAGAGCAGTTCCTCCAATATTATATATTTCTGAACAATTCCACAAAAGAAATGATCTCGTTGGTTGTCAGGTTGCTGACTGTGCAACATTGTTATGCACAAATTAGCTGTTTTTCTTATAGCAGCTATGTTTCTTATATTACAACAGTGGCTGGACTTCAGTGACTGTGCAGTAGTTTGAGCAGTAGTGTACAAATACAAACTCTTTCTCGCTCTTTGCAAAGAAGATTCATTGTCCAGGCATTGTATAATTTCCCCTGAATTAATTTAGCAAGGCAACTGACTGACATTGTCCAATGAACAGCACAGTGGCTAGCACTGCTGCCTTACAGCATCAGGGAGACCAGGTTCGATTCCAGCCTCGGGGAAACTGTCTGTGTTGAGTTTCACATTTTCCCAGCATCTATGTGGGCCCTCTCTGGGTGCTCTGGTTTCCTCCCACAGTCCAAAGATGTGCAGGTCAGGTGAATTGGCCATGCTAAATTGCCCATAGTGTTATGTGCATTAGTCAGAGGGAAATAGTTCCGGGTGGATTACTCTTCGGAGGGTCAATGTGAACTTGTTGGGCCGAAGGGCCTGTTTGCACACTGCAGGGAATCTAATCTAAAAAAACCAACAACTGAAAGATCTTAAATTACCAAATATCATGAGGGTGAGGTAGTGGTGAAATGGTGGAGTAAGAATGTCACGGTTTAAGAACCCAGTGGAAAAACTAATGTACTGGGGACAGGGGTTCAAATATCACCATAGGCGAAAGTGAGTACTGGAGATTAGAGTCAAGAGTGTGGTGCTGGAAAAGCACAGCATCCAAGGAACCAGGAATGATCCTGATGAAGGGTTTTTGCCCGAAACGTCGATGCTGCCTGACCTGCTATGCTTTTCTAGCACCACACTCTTGATTCAAATACCACCATGACAAGTGGTGAAATTAAAAGTAAGTGTCAGTGGCCAACTATAGTTAATTGTTATAAAAACCCATCTAGTTTACTTTTCTGGGGAAAGTTATCTCCTGTCCTTACTTATTTTAGCCTATATGTGACCTCAGACACACAACAATGTGGCTCTTAAGTGCCTTTTGAAATAGCTTAGAAGCCATTTATTATCAAAAACCATGAAAGATAGTGTAAAAGAAGTGAAACTGGTCAGACCACCCAGCATTTGGAAAAAAAGCACACAGTCCTTTCAGAACTGCAAAGTCCTCCTAACTAACATCTGCGGGCTTATTCCAAAAAGGTGTCTCACAGATTAGTCAAGCAACAGCCTGACATAGTCATATTCCCTGAATCTTAGCTTTCAGACAATATCCTGGGGTCAGCCATCACAATCTCTGGGTATGTCCTGTATGGTAAAGGGAGCCCAGCGCAGCAGAAATAAAAGACAAGGCTGAAGCATTTGCAGCCATCTTCAGCTGGACTGCAAAGTGCACAGCCTCATCTTTAGGTCTCAGCATCAAAGGTTCCAAACTTCAACTGATGCAATTAGCAACTCATGATATCAAGAAATGGCTGAAAGCACTGAATATTACACAGGCAATGTGCTCTGACAATATTCCCACAATAGTACTGAAGACTTGCTGCAGAACTAGCCATGCTCCATAGTAAAATTGTTCCAATCACAATTACAATTATTCCAGCATCTATCCCACAAGGTGGAAAATTGCCCAGGTTTGATCCATATTCAAAAAACAGGACAAATCTAACCTGGCTAATTATTCCCCTATCAATCTACTCTCGATCATCAGTATAGTTTTATGAACATTGCTACAAAATAACGTTTACTCAACTCAACAATAACCCAGGAGAAAGTGAGGACTGCAGATGCTGGAGATGTGTTGCTGGAAAAGCGGAGCAGGTCAGGCAGCATCCAAGGAACAGGAGAATCGATGTTTCGGGCATAAGCCCTTCTTCAGGAATGAGGAAAGTGTGTCCAGCAGGATAAGATAAAAGGTAGGGAGGAGGGACTTGGGGGAGGGGCGTTGGAAATGCGATAGGTGGAAGGAGGTCAAGGTGAGGGTGTTAGGCCGGAGTGGGGTGGGGGCGGAGAGGTCAGGAAGAAGATTGCAGGTTAGGAAGGCGGTGCTGAGTTCGAGGGATTTGACTGAGACAAGGTGGGGGGAGG